>NW_007245653.1:32139-84318 GCF_000164805.1 Carlito syrichta | reverse complement strand
GGAGTGCAATGGCCGCTCCCGGCCACCGCAGCCTCGACCTGCTGGGCTCCGGTGATCCTTCCACCTCAGCCTCCCAAGTAGCCAGAATTACAGGCGCGTACTACCACCCCCGGCTAATTTTTTATTTTATTGTAGAGATGAGTTCTTGACTGCCCAGGCGGGTCTCGAACCTGCAGGCTCAGGCAATCCACTCACCTCAGCCTCCCAAAGGCGCGGGATTACAGGCTGAGCCACCGAGCCCAGCTAATCAAGTGCTTTTTACGCCTCCTGACCCTGCGCATGATGTCAATTCTGCCTGGAGAGCCCTTTCTTTGCTCTGTCACTCAACAAATTTGTCCTCCCTCTCTGAAGCTTAGTACACATTGCACCCTGTGTACCCTCTACCCTCTCTGGAGCATGGTTGCTCCCTTACTTGGGCTCTTGAAACATTTGTTCTTATCACTAAGGTAGCTTGCTTCCATAGAGGCTTCAGGATCAGTCATGTCTGCCAGTCTTTGAATTTTCAGTACCTAAAAGAGTACCTATCCTGTGGTGAGTCCTAAGCCAACATTTGTTGAATAAAAAAAGAGAGAGAAATGAAAAATTCAGACTGAAAGTTATGAGTTCTGGTGATATGATTTTAGGACTCGAATTTGCCATCTGCTACATACCAGGTGCTTTTTGCTCTCACTAACCTGTTAAATGCTCCTCTCAACAAACTGTGCATTAAGTTTAAGATTTTTTATGATGAAAATGAAGAAATATAGATTTAGAGGGAATAAATAACTTGCACAACGGGGAACCAGTTTCAAACCCAGGTCTTTCATGACCCACAATCCTATGCTCTTTTCATGACACTAACATGCACCACAAACATGATCCCAGCAACACAGGAACTAACATTTCCTTCAGGTTGGCATCTCTGCATTGGCTGCCGGAAGCATTTTATCTGTGAAAGTCATATAAAAGGCCAGCTCGGCTAAAATTTAAAAAGAGAAAGAAAGATAATTTATGCTCTATTGTTTGCGGTCATGCACACAAATACGGAAGTTGAGTCTTTATATTTTTGTACTTCCCAACAGAAGCATAAGCTAAACCTGCTTGCTCCCTTACCTCAGTGGTCCGCAACCCCTGCGGATGGGACTGGTAGTAGTCAGTGACCTGTTAGGAACAAGGTGAACAGCAGGTGAGTGAGCAAAGCTTTATCTGTATTTATAGCCACTCTTCATTGCTCACATTACCACCTGAGCTCCACCTCCTGTCAGATCGGCAGCAGCGTTGAATTCTCATAGGAACACGAACCCTATTGTAAACTGTGCATGCATGCGAGGGATCTAGGTTAAATGCTCATTATGAGCATCTAAAGCCTGATGATCTGAGGTAGAGCTGAGGCAGTGATAAGCAGTGAGGTTTGACTGAACTCCACACCTTCACACCACCACCCCCGTTCACAGAAAAAGTGTCTTCCAAGAAACTGCTTCCTGGTGCCAAAAAAGTTGGGAACCACTGCCTTATCCCATTGGGCTTCCAGAAGACCCTGTACAACACTTGTGAGTTGAAACAAAGGAGCAGAAAATACCCAGGGAAAGCTGTGGGGTCAGAACTTTTCTCTAAGGGGTCCTTTTTTCATGTAGGAGAGCATTAGACTTATACTGGCAGTGGGGAATGGCCTCCAGGATTCAACTCGGCAAAGCACCAAGCTGTTCCTTTTTAAACTAACATTCTAGAATAAGCCATATTTGCTATTCTGCTTACCATAGTTTCTCTCTCAGGTATACCATGAAAAGTTGGTAAAGCCCAATTATTGCTTTGATATTTCATGCTCCTTGGCCAAGCCAATACTTGTAAAGGGTTGCATCAAACATCACTTTTATAGACCAGCTCTTGGAACTAGTTAATTCTTAAAATTTAACATAGTTATGTTATTGAAAGATCTAAAACACACACACACACACACACACACACACACACACACACACACACACACACTACACACAATCTTGGTTACAAATCCAAGTGTTTACAAGGGCAAGGTCAGTCACAAAAAATAGGCAAGGCTGAACCCATGAGGACTATGATAAATAATAGAACAAATGATCTTCTAAAGGCACCAGCTACATACATGTGACCACATGAAACATGGATACAACATGTCAAGGCTTTGACCCACACTCAGTAACTCTGCCCACCACTTCGATGCCTTGTCCTAAGTGTTACCTTGATTCTTCACATTTTCAAGCTCACTGACTGGTTCTTGTATCGTTTCACCAACTCGATCCACTCTAGATTCACACAACCCAGCACAGACTGATGTGATACTCCAAAGAGTGGGGCACCTCTTTCCTAGATGGGGATCCCACACTTTTGTAGACTGAGCAACCAAAGCAGAAACTATAGAAAATGTGCCAAGTGCCAAAATGCTAGTTGGATTTATAAACATGAATTTTCTTGATTAAAGTTTAAAAATCTGCCTCTCTATTTTATGAACTGGGCATTGCCCAAAACTCCACTGTAGAATTCTCATAGTTCAGGTGAATAAATTATTAGTCATAAAATTTTGGAAGCGCAGGTGCGTCTCAACTATCTTTCAACACACTATTACCTTTCCTCTTCTGAGCTCATCATAGATCCTTTGTTCTTCTCAAAGAGAGAGCTTGACCAAGTGATTGTCATCATTGTTTCATTTTTGATGCTCAAGTGGTCACCTCTTGGCTGCTAGCAAAATTCTCTTTGCCTTTTATAGTGCCTGCAAAACTATTCTTTATGGTAATTTTATAGTAATTTGCAAAGATTTATCTTCCTTTGACATTTTTCCTAGCTTCTCCTTTGCCTTTACCTTCTCTGCCTCCCGAGCCTTCTCAATAGCCAGAGCCGCAGCATCAGGACTCAAATATTTGCTGCGGATTCTGACTTTCGAAACCACAAATCACCTTCCTAGCAAGGATGCCCATCTCTTCCAGGTGGTAGAAACATTTGTGGTTCCCTCCCTCCTAGATCCCTTTGCAGACTTGGCATAGCTCTGACATTAACTAGATTCATTGCTGCTCCTTGCTCCTTCACTTTCAGCTGCTAGAATGAAGTGGACAGATACTTACAAGCATCCTTGCTCTGCCACACTTCTCTAATGCATTTACTAATCCCATGTCCAACCCCTGAGATAACAGCCTCATGCCCTCGACTCCTGCTTACGACACAACAGCAGACACAGTCAGCCCTCCCTCTTTTCCCCCTCACTGATCATTCTAAACACCTATGACTCTTTCCTTAAGAGCCTTCTGAGGTTACACGAATGCCCTTGACCTGCATGCAGGGCAGTCCAGATGGGCTGGGGAGTTGAAGCTCTTAGGAGCTCAGGTTATGAAGGATGAAAGTGGAGTTATAAATACCCTGGCTCCCTCACTTCTTGGATAGGACAACATGTTCTACATTCTCTCAGAGGTCTATGTGGGGTTGAGCCCCAGTTGTGTGTAGTAGTAACCCGCTCATCTGTGCACCCAAAGTTGGCTTTCTTCCCTTCCAGTTCTCACTTCTCCTTTTCCCTGTAGGAACGTCTTGGGATCACCTCTCAAGTTAACTACTTGATTTGAAATCTTGCCTCGGGGTCCCTGAGAGACCTCAACAAAGACCATCACTATCCTCATCCTCTGTGCTTTATACTTCCTGCTACACCAACTGTAACTCGTGTCCAGGCCCCCAGAAACATGAAAAGGTAATATCCATTTGCAAACTTGATCCTACATAAATTGAATACTGGCCTGAGAACAACATCCCCTTGAGAAACTCAGTCCTTACAGTTTACAATGACTCAGTGTGGGTCAGTTGAGCTCGATTCCTGGGGTCGCTACAGAACCACCTTATACACCTGTTCACTGGACCGAATAGTTGACACTCTATTCTGTTCACCTTTCCATGCTCTAGTTGATGGTGAGGGCATGGAGATTACGCTAAGGAGCAGGCAACTACAAGGATGCCAATATCCAACTAATTTTCACAGGGCATCGGGTGAGTGAGTTGAATTTGCCAGAACATGTTGCTTCCAGAAAGTGTTGCTGGTGAGTAGAATAGAAACAACAAGTTGTATATGCAACCCTATTAATTGTTATCTACACTATAATAAATAAGTCAGTGAGAGAAATAAGCACTAGACAATCCAAAATTCTATCTCAAATGTGTAGGCTCAAGTTCACATTCTTGTTCACAATTCAGATTATTTCTTTCTTGACATCAGTCTTCATCTGTAGCATAAACCCTGCTGAGGTCTCTATCCAGATATTCTCCCAAAATGGAGCTGATTAGATGGATTCTGTGCCTAACTGTCTTTTCCCTCATTTGTATACAGTTTCTTCATGAGACTGTCAGACTTGGGTGCCCATTGTCTGAACTACCAGGAACAGTGCTTGGGAAGTTTCATCTTTTATTGAAATTAAGACCTTTCACTTAGCCAATTTCCCTTTTCTGTGGTCAAAATAAGTCAAAACATTTTTTTCATTTTTTTGTTCATTTTACTCCCTCTTTTGCCTCTCTCCTTCTTGAAGAACTTGCTACTTTAAGTAACTTGAATACCATTCCCTCCTCCTACATTAAAAAAAAAAATTCCCACTAAGAATTCCCTCTCTGGTCAATAAGTTAGATCTTTCACTTCTTTCAAAGAATTTGTAAGTCTTAATTTTTGTATAAAATGCTCAGACTTCTAAGTGTTGACAGAAAAATAAGATAAATAAATAAATCACTCATAAATCCAAAAAGAATACATCTGCAGCCTGAAAGAGACCCGCAAGAGTTGGTTTGTAGATTCTGTAATTACATGCATACATTTAATTGGGCTGAGGTTCCACTCACACAGCGTGATACCTCAGTCTTTCCTGCTTTCCCACTGACTGTGCCCTTAGCCCAGAGTTTTCCTTCTCCCCCCCTTCCAAGCTGGCTTATTTCTTCTTAAAATCTTCCTCAATAATATATTGTCTGCGAAAATATCCCTTCTCCTATCTCATCAAACTGAGTCTATAATTCCTCCTTCCTAATGCTCTTGTCTTACATGTACATCATCAGCTGTTTCCAACAGATCATATAGCTTTGGGGGGCATTCTGTTTTCTTCTACCAGACAATTCCTGGATATCAGAACCTTGTCCTGTACAACCCAGCATATCCATATTTCTGGTATCTGATGGTACGGTACCTCCAGATACCTCCAGATACCAAATAGAGCACCTGACACATTAATGATACCCAATGAGGATGAGGAAAATGGATACAATATTCTTTAAATATACCATGAATTAGTGGTAGGTCCACTGTTGGGGAAGAAAGGCCACTGGAAGCCCAAACTTGATCTGCATGCAACTTACTTATGTAGTAAATCCTCACTTGTACCGCACAACTCTAAAATAAAAATAAATAAAATAAACTATGAAATAGAGTTATTCACAGCAAAGATTATAGTATCTAGTTGGGGGATCTGAATGTGTCTGCCTTCAAAACGTGCTGTTAGATTTGAAGAATAACAAAACAGCATCCATAATACCATGTGGGCTACCTCTATCTCAGCAATGCCCACATATTATGATCAGTATTTACTTGTTTGCTTCCTCTAATCCAGTGGTTTTCCACTGGGAGTGATTTTGCAACCCAGAGAAAATTTGACAATGTCTGAAGACAGTTTCGGTCATCAAAACCGGGGTGTACTAGTGGCATCTAGTGGGTGGAGGCCAGGGATGCTGCTATAACCACTGCAATGCACAGGACAGCACCCACAACAAAAAATTATCCAATCCAAAGTGCCATTAGTTCTGAGGTTGAGAAACCTTGGCCTAAGAGACATTCACCTTTGTTTCTGCATTAGTAGGCACCCGAAGAATATTTACTGCATTGAAGTAATTAATAGTTCTGTGGTGATTCAGAATGGAGAACAAAGTATAGAGATGGAAGCTTAAAGACAGATTGTCCTGGGCCAGAGCATTACCAGGAAGAAGCTGCCAACACCCAGACACAAGCTTGCTCCTTTCAGAACTCACATGATCTTTCTAAGTCTTCAGAATTCCTTTGCATTTTACGTGATTGGTAGATGACCTTTTCAGATGAATTCAGCCTGAACTGTGCAATTGACATTAAAGAAACAAATGGACTGTGTTTTCCCCTGTGGTTCCAATATGGAACTATAGCAGTTTCCTCTATAAAAGTTGACACTTTCTATCTGGTTCCTATGGAAAATACCATTATTGCAATAGTAATGACTACCTTTTACTGAGCACTTAATCCTGTGGGTTGAATGTTGTCCCCCAAAATGATATGGTTTCATTCTAATCCCCAGTTCCCGTGAATACTACCTTATTTGGAAATAGAACCTTTGCAAAATAATCAAGTTAAATGAGGACACTAGATTAGGATGGTGTCCTTACAGGGAGAGCGAGAGATTTGGAGACACATGGACACACAGAGAAGAAAACCATGTGATGACAGAGACAGAGATCGGGTAATGCAGTCACAAGCCAAGAAGCACCATGGATTGCCAGCAGCCTTGCAAGAGGCAAGGACAGATTCCTTCTTAGAGCCTTCCGAGTGAGCATGGCATGGCCAATTCTAGCCTCCAGGATTGTGAGAGAATGCATTTTTGTTCTTTTGAGTCACTCAGTTTGTGGGGGCAGCCACAGGAAGCCCATACGCGTACCCTGTGCTGGGTGCAGTGTGTCTATTACCTCATCCAATCCTCTCAACCTCCAGGAAGCAATATAACTCCTATTTTATACCTGATATAATTAAGGTGCTAGGAAGCTACGTATCTATCCTGATCTAGCCCAGGTCCTACAGCTAACAGCAATCAAGTGAGATTCAAATTCATGTCCATCTTACTCCAAGGGCCAAGTCCCTAACCACACATTTCAGTGAGATCTTCCCTTCTGGCCTCTGGCCGCTGAAAAGTCAGAATTTCAGTCAGAGCCTTGCTGCTTCTTTTTATCTCTCAACATGCAGAATGCAGTCTTTACAGACTCTCTCATCGTGGTCCATTTGTTTTTATTTTATTTTATTTTATCTTATTTTATTTTATTTTGAGAAGGAGTTTCACTCTATCACCCAAGCTGGAGTGCAGTGGTACCATCATACCTCATTGCAGCCTTAAAATCATGAGCACAGGTAATGCTTCCACTTCAGTCTCTCAAGTACCTGGGACTACAGGAGTGCATCACCACACCCAGCTAATTTTTGTATTTTTCATAGAGATGAGGTCTCACTATGTTGCCCAGACTGGTCTCAAATTCCTGGACTCAAGTGATTCTCCAGCCTCAGCCTCTCAAAGTGCTTGGGATTACAGGCATGAGGCCCCGTGCCCAGGCCTTTTTTTTAATTAAACATTATTTATCTAAGTTTAACTTTTTAGTCACCACCCTTAGGGTTGGTCATGCATTTGACTTCTGAGATAGCCTTTTCCTGGGTCCATGGGTCCTGAATAGCTGTTTCCTATATCTTCATGTACAATCCCGGCTTTGCTGCCCCACCTGAGCAGGCTTGTGATAAGACCCAAAGTGCCATGGGAAGTCTCTGGAATTGGATTCCATGGACCTGCTGGGCTTGGAGTTCTTGCTCAGTCCCTCCTCGGCTTGGCTTTCTGGTCCCCATCTATGAAACACAGACAGGCACAAAAAGGGATTCTTCCACCTTGACTGACTCTTACCTGCCATCTCATCACCTATAAGGATGCTTGAGACCACTGTCAAGCATCCCAGGCAAGGGATAGTAAAATATACCCTATTTCTGACCAGG
Organism: Carlito syrichta; assembly: GCF_000164805.1. NCBI lineage: Eukaryota > Metazoa > Chordata > Mammalia > Primates > Tarsiidae > Carlito > Carlito syrichta. Next base: position 76,583 of record NW_007245653.1, on the reverse strand, counting down.
ACTTAAGTCCTGTCTGCATCTGTTCACCTGTAAGTTGGACTGGAGAGACAGAAACCCTAAGAAAGCTTCTTGTACCTCCTAAAGTCACAGACACAGCCACAACCAGAGCCAATGTCAGGTTTAAGCCTCTCGTGCCATTTTCCTACCTTGTGGGGAACCCCTCAGCACTCCAGATCCAAGCAGACCTGTGATCCTGCCCTCTGCACTCCCAGGGAGAGGTTTACAGGCAGGGCAGAGCTGTAACCCTTCTCCCCTCTGCTCTCCTCCAAGGAAGGCACCTCCTAGTACCTGGGAAGTGGGTTGGGAGGCCATTCCTCTGCTGTGCCAGCCACTTGATGAAGGCAGTTAGAGAAATACAAATGCCTTCCACCTTTCCCAGGGCTCCTTGAGGGAAGCCACAGTCATGGCCACCGCTCGGCACCCAGGTCCTCCTTTCTTCCTGACCCCCAGCCTTCCTACTCTTCCTCCAGCAGTCGCCACAGTCACTTCTTCCCTCTGACATTCCCTCCCAGGGGAATGTCATGAGACCTAACATTATGGGAGACTTACTGTAAAACAAGCAGCCCCTTAGGCTGTTTAGGAACCGTCTCACCTAGTCCTTGCCACAACCCACTGGGCGGCATTATTGTCAGAACCTTTTGGTGGGCTACACCCTCCTCCTGAAATGTGGTACACTGAATTATGACTCCCCAAAGATAGCCAAGGCCTAATCCCTGGAGTCTGTGGCTGTCACCATACAGAGCCAAAGGAACTTTGCAAATATGTTTACTTTAAAGATTTTGCATTGAGGGGACTATCCTGGATGATCCAGTGAGTCCCAAATACAATCACAAGTACCCTTCAAAGAAGGAAGTGAAGGGATGAAAAATCCCCCATCAGGCAAAATGTACACATGCAGAAGAGGCATGTACACTTAAAGCCCAGACTTCTTCGACACTATGCAATGCAACCATGTATCCAAAAACTATCTGTACCCCCTAAAGCTACTGACATTACAAATAAATAAATAAACAAATAAGCAAGCAAGCAAACATTAAAGGTACTTTTTACCACTTTTAAAAAAAGAGAAAGAGAGAGAAGTGGAGGGAGATTTGACACAGAAGGAAGGAGGCAAGGTGACAAAGGAGAGAGAGATTTGAAGATGCTCTAATGTTGGCTTTGAAGATGGAGGAGGGAGACTTGAGCCAAGGGATGCATCTCGACAGCTGGAAAAGGCAAGGAAGTGAGTCCGCCCCTAGAGTTTCCGGAAGGAGCGCCGCACTGCCAACATCTTGATGTCAGCCTAGTAGAACTGATTTTGGACTTCTGGCCTCCAGAACTGTAAGAGAATCCATTTGTATTTTAAGTCACTCCATTGGTGGTCATTTGTTACAGCAGCCGCAAGAAACTCATACCACACCCCTCACCCGGGTTTCCCATGACTGGCTGTTCCTTCTCACTCAGCTCTCAGTTCAGACAGTACCATCTAGAAGGCCCTCCCTGACCAACAGTGGAAGAGCATGCCTCCTCCCCAAGCCATGCCACCTTTTATCATCCAACCTATCTAGTTTCTTACCTGAAAGGGTCCTTTTTGTGCATTTCCTATGCTTGAATTTTGGGTCTCTCTTCTCACTAGGTTGAGTTTCATCCGGGCAGGGACTTTGTCTATCTTGTTCACCACTCGGTTCCCAGAAACTAGAAGAGTACCCAGCACCTCACAGGTCTCCGTGGAGGTTTGTTAATAGAATGAATGTCCAATTTGAACATGCAGAGACTATGGCACAGAGCTCCCCACAGGTGCTCCGCTTAGAAATGACAGAGCTGGACTCAGACTCGGCCATCAAGCTCTCCTATCTGCCCTCTGCCCACTTCTGCAGTAAGTTTCACCAGCAGCTCTGTCTGCCTCTTGGAGGTGGTGTACGGTGCAGGGGTTGAAAGCTTGGACACTGGAGCCAGAGTAAGCAGGTTGTCATCTTGACTTTGCCACAAAATAGCTGTTTGGTTTGGGGGAACTTAGTACACACTTCTGTGCCATCATGGGCAGAATGATAGGATCTAATTTACAGAGTTGTCATGAGAATGAAACAGCTAACCACGTGGAGAGCACCTACTTCGGCTCTGGTTCATCATTCTTTAAGGAAGGATTAGCTCTTCCTATCATATCATGCCATTTCCAGAGATAAAGCCATGAACCTCTTGTTTATGCTAAGCACAGAGTGGAGATATTTGAATTAACTAACTTCTAAACACAAGCATTAAGCCTAGAAAAAGAAAAAAAAGGGGAGGAAACTCAGTAATTTGAACCTTAACAACCGGTTGATAATGGACTGAACATTTTGGTGCAGAGAAGCACTTCTTCAAGTGGCCACCGATGGGCTGTCACAGCTTCATTTTGGGGTAATGAATAACAGTAGGGATCTCAGCATAAAAATATCACTACCCCGGGAGGGCCACTTAAACAATCTTTAATGATTTTCTACCATACCAGTGTGAAACTCCCCATGTGTTTTCCATCAGATTCACTCTCAATGAGATGATGATAAGGTATGTAATACATTTCTCAAGCCCACAAGGCTGGAGAAGAGACCTCTGAGGCTACAGAATTTCTAAGGCTTTGACTGGTAGCCATGAGGTTCCAGGTGGTCTCGTCAGGGAGTTCAGTGTCTGCTTGGGGCTAAGAACACGAATTGGGGTTCCCAATATTCCTAGATTCAATGTTAGGACTTTAGAGAAAGATAAAGAGAGGGAGTCAGACAGATTGAGATAGCTAAAACCAGTTGAACACTACGGATCAAATGTGGCAATAAACTTGCAAATTTGCACACCCCATTCCAAAATATAGCCCTCCCACTGGAGATAGAGCCTGTCCCACTGGGCTGACTGCACAGCAAAGAGGGGAGATTAGATTGTCCTGCTGTAAAGAGAGAGATCCCAACTGGTAGAGAAAGGAATTAAGCTATACAAGCCTGGTTAATTCTCCCAAATCCAAGCTTCAGGCAAATTTCTCCTTCTTAATGGGGAGGGGTGACTCAGAGGTAAGAAATGGAGCAAAGTTCTCCATGGAAGTTGCTCCTCATTAAAATATTAGGAATAAAGTAGATGTCATCTACCCAGTCTCTTGGAGTATCATTTTTCTTATCTTTAAAATGAGAATAATATCCACATCACAGCTGGTGTGAAGATAAAGATAAAATATAAGGTACATAATTTAGCACAGTCTCTGGAAGATAGTATGTACCCAGTAATTGTCATTATTACATTTAGTTTTATCTTTACATATGAGTGAAGAACTTGTATGCAGCATTAGGTGAAAAGAGAAGTATTTTTAAAAGAACTTTCTCTATTCCAGGTACATACACTCTACTTTATTCCCTACTCAAAGCAAACCAGTTAGGTGATTACGTTCTTTTTTCACAGCAAATAAAACTGAGGCTCAGCAGAAACATGGACAGGTAATAGAACAAGGGTCAGAATATACCCACCTGCTTTCCACTGCTGAAGTGAAGAGAAGATTCGAAAGGGTGATGTGATTCTCGAGAGGAAGTGATGGACTGGAAAGAAAGAGCCCATTTCAGAGCATCTTGCTTCAATTCTGGGAGACAACGGTAGATAAGAGCAGTACTTGGAGACAGGAGCAACAAAATGGTGGCAAAGACCACTGGATGAGAAGATATCATGAGGTCAGGGTACTGGTGGGTTCTCAACATGGGCCCTAATGTCTTCTGGAAGAAGTCAAAAGCAGCATGGAGAATAACACCAAGTGGCAAGTGGGCAAATGCTCAAGGATTTGAGGCAGTAGACTAGAAAATAACAGATGACTAGATTGGGACGAGTATAGAAAAACAGAATGGTTACTAAGCTGTAAATCCAGCAATGTAGCAAAACTCTGCATAGACTTCCCCTGCTCTCAGTCCATGTTTCTCCAAATATCCATGACACACCATTCATCCATCCATCCATGTAGTCTTTTAGTAGGCATCGCATGATTGCCCAGTGTCCATTAGGCATGGTGCTAGATGTTGAGGTTGCAGCAGAGAATGGGCAAACAAGGCCCCTGCTCTCCAGATGTCCACTAGCATCTAGTAAGAAGAACTGTTGTTAAACTAGAAATTATTCTAAAGAGTGGCATGGGTCATGTTAGGAAGGGCACAGGAAACTCTGGAAGCACATAACCGGGGATCTAAGATTAAGCGTCAAGGTGGATGCTTCTGAGTCATTTATATTGCTATCTGAACGATGAAGAGTAGTTATAAAGATGAGATGTTGAGGGGAAACTGTACCAAGGTCAAGAGGCAAATGGAAAGGAGGTGTGGGCAAGATAATGAAAGCTCAGTACGGTGGTGCCATAAGCTCAAGGGGCTGAGGGACAAGAGAGAACCTCGAAAAGGTCAGTTTATAAAGAGTCTTTCTGAAACACATTAAAGAGTTTAACCACAGAACAATGGGAAGCCTTTGAAGTACTCAAGCAGACAAGTGGCATAATCATATCCACACATTAGGAGGGTCATTGTGACAGATATGGGGACAGTGGGAACATGACTTGCAAGAGAATCAGTCAAAATGTTAACGATGAAGTTGGCCTGGACAAGGAAAATGATGAGGACTGGAGAGAAGTCTGCAGAGTTGAGAGCTATACAGGAAGCAAATTGATAGGACTCAGGAAGTGGCAAGAAATAGTAGGAATGGGAGAACCCGCACCCCTCTCAAATTCATACCTTATATTTATATCCTGATTTCCTAGCCATCTTCTTCACTATGACTCTTTGCATCAAAGGTTTGGAATTACCAACTTCATTTTGGGCATGAGAGAACGAGGAGGCAGACAGGTTAAGTAGTCATTTCTCCTTACTTATTGTCTTTGCTAAAAATAGTATTACAGCTTCTGAGATATTTTCCAATGAGAGAATACCTTTTCTTTCTGTATATGAGACAGGCTAGCACTCCATGACACTCTTTTTCTTTTCCTCCAGGGCATGCAATTGAACGCATTTACCAGACTTCCTTGCAATTAGGGGGCCATGTGACTGAGTGCTTGACCAATCAAATGTGGGCATGTGATGTATGTCACTTCCAGGCCTGGCCAATAAAAATCTCTGACACATACTCCCCTGTCTTCTGACAGAAGGTCAATGCTCAGCATGATCTCAGAAGCCAAAAAGTCAAACAGAGGTTTAAGTCTCTGAATATCTACAGGTAATTCAGTCCTTCCTTCTTCCCTTTGCTGCAAAATAGACAAATGGTGAGCAAACAAACTTTATTGTACTAATCCACTGAGATGTGTGGGTTTATCTATTATAAAATTTATCATCACCTTGACTGTCGCAATTTCCAAATTTGCTAGTCTTCCACGTATTATTTTATCTGGGGAAATGCCTCACCCCTTTGCCCAGCAGTATTTTCTTAGCATTGATGTTAATGTTGCTCAGCATTATACTCTTATATTGGCAACTCATGATCTCTCGGTATTTATAAGAAGTGCATGGCTGCTCTGTGTGAGGCTGAAGGCTCTCCGGAGCTCCGAACCCTCTTCCAGAGCATCAGTTATGAAAACAAGTTGAAGAAAATGTTCTTTATGCCACTGGTTGTTATTAAATGTCTGCAATATGCCAGGCCCAGTTCTTGGCTCTGAAAAGTCCTATTCTGAAAGATCATGGACTCTAGCAGGGGGATCACTACTGCAAATAGTGACAACTCAGAATGATCAATATTTTGACAGAGTTCATTATCGGTCAACTTTTCCTTGTGACAACACCATTTAATAACAATCCTCAGATCTCACTCTCTTATAACAACAAGCATTCATGCTATTTTCACGGGTCTGCAGAGTAGCTGTATTTGTCTGATCTTGGCTGGTCTTGACTGTGCTCAGTTAATTCCAGGCTTCAGGCTGGGGTCAGATCTGCTCCACATAGCTACATTCCAGAACCCAGGTGGAAGAGGCAGTGGTTGTGTAGGGTGGGTAGAAATTTTCTATGCCTCTTACAAGCCCTGTTCAGAAGGGCACACTGTTACTTCTGCCCACATTCTTTTGGCCAAAGCAAATGACATGACCAAGCCCAACTTCAAAGGGCCAGGGAAGCATATCTCTCCCATGGAGGTTGGTGGGAGATAGTGAATACTTACTGAGCTATAATCCAATCTACCAAACAGAGAGAATATACTGCAAAATCAGCAGTAACCATATAGAGAAGGGAGCGTCTGTCAGCCCCTCCAAGCAAGGGAGGAGAATTTGATCTGAAACTTGAGAGATGAACGGAATTGGGCCAACTGGACAGGCAGAATAAATTTATTTCAGGCAAAGGAAATAGCATCTATAATATTGGCAATGCTATTTGTGAGATAAACATTTGGAAGCTCTTTATATGTCCATCAAGGAAAGATTTGTTAAAGAAAAAACTATAGAATTAAACTGGGACACCATGGATGAGTTAAAAATAATTAAATTAGTTTATATAAAATGACAAAGAAGCCGGGCTCGGTGGCTCAGTCTGTAATCCCGCGCCTTTGGGAGGCTGAGGTGAGTGGATTGCCTGAGCCCGTGGGTTCGAGACCCGCCTGGGCAGCAAGACCTCATCTCTACAATAAATAAAAAAATCAGCCGGGTATGGTAGTGCATGCCTGTAATTCCGGCTACTCAGAAGGCTGAGGCGGAAGGATCGCTGGAGCCCAGCAGTTCGAGGCTGCGGTGGCCGGGAGCGGCCACTGCACTCCAGTCCGGGCGACAGAGTGAGACTCCAACTCAAAAAAAAAAAAAAAACGACAAAGAAAGATTATAAAGACATGTTAAGTGAAGACACAATCTTTAGAATAGCACATGGAAGATAATACCATTTAAATAAAACCCTTATATACACACAATAGAACTATGTTTTTGATATAGATACAGATTTTATATATATATGTATGTTACACACAGAGAGAAACTGAGTGAAACAGAAATAGAAAAGAGGGAGAAGCTTTATATAGATAAAAGCATACTCTTTCCAAGAAACCATCAAAAGGAACACACTAATAGTCAGAGCTGCTAGAGACAAAGTCTTTAGAGACTGAAGAGTGCTGTCCAGAGGGGAGATTAGCTTTCTATGAAAAATTATCATTTCTTACAAAAAGATGTACTTGTATGTAACCATGTTACTCGACAAGTCGGGAATGACAGGATGGAAGCAAACAATCCCTAATCCTTGTTCTCCATTATTTTTTTCTCTTCTCTCTGTATTTATTTAATTTTATATTTATTTTTTAATTTTTATTTTAAAGATGTGGGGTACAATTCAGGTTTAGGTATATACAAGTGATCAATGTACAGGTAAAGTTTGGGCCTCACTTTGGTCCCCATGTCACCGGGTTTGAGCAGGGTCCCTTATTGATGAAATGTGCCCTCACCCCTCCACCCTACTCCCTCCCCTGGCAGTTTCCCACTACTGCCGATTCCTTTCTTATACTATTATAATTATAATTATATAATTATAAATATAATTATTATAATTGTTCCAGTTCCGCTTATGAGTGAGAACATGTGATACTCAGTTCTTTGTTTCTGTGATAGGTCACTCAGTATTATAGACTCTAGGTCCATCCAAGTTGCTACGAAGTTCATAATTTTGGCCTTCTTTATGGCTGCACAATAATCCATCTTGTATATGTACCACATTTTTTAAATCCAGTCTACTTTCAATGGACAGCATGGTTAGTTCCATGTTTTTACTATTGTGAATAGTGTTGCGATAAACATGTGTACGCAAGTACTTTTTTGTAGAATGACTTGAGTTCCTCCAGGTATATTCTCAGAAGGAGAATTGTGGAGTCATATGGGAGGTTGATTTTTAGATCTTTTAGGAATCACCACACCATTTTCCATGGGAGTTGTACTAGTTTACACTCCCACCAACAATGTAGAAGTGTTCTCTTTTTGCTACATTCTCTCTAGCATCTGTTGTTTTTGGAGATATTGATGATAGCCATCCTGACTGGAGTTAGGTGGTATCTCAGCGTGGTTTTAATTTGCATTTCTTTGGTGATTAGTGAAGGTGAGCATTTTTTCATGTATCTGTTGGCTGCTCTGATGTCTTCTTTTGAGAAGTGTCTATTCCTATCTTTTGCCCACTTTTTAATAGGGCTGCTTGATTGTTTGAGTTCCTTGTAGATCCTAGATGTTAGGCCTTTGACAGATATACAGTTGGCAAATATTTTTTCCCAATCTGTGGGCTGTCTCCCTGCTCTCTTGATGGTTTCTTTGGCTTTGCGGAAGTTTGTCAGTTTGATGAGGTCCCACTTGTCTATTTTGTCTCTTATGGCATCGACATTTGGGGTTTGATCAGGAATTGGTTGCCAGTTCCAATTTCCAGGGTGTCTCCTGCACTTTCTAAGGTTCTTATAGCTTGAGGTTTTACATTTAGGTCCATTGTAGGACCTAAATCCTCCTTCCCCTGCCTTCAAATGGACCTCAAGCAGATTCCACAGCATGACCCATCACCAGGGTCATGGCTAAATAATAAAACACTCTTCAGTCACTTTGTCATCAAACAGTCCTGGTTTTAACAGTTTGAATCCATGACAATCAGAACCCTGTCTCATCCTATGTCACACTTCCTCCCCACCCCCAAACCCCGGGCCCATTGTAGGAGAGGGAAGTCTTACCTACTCCCTAATTCCTTGGCAGCTCTTTCTGAAACACAGGGGACAAGAATGACAAAGGAAAAGGCACAATGTGGAGAAGACAGGATGAAACCTGCTTCACCTGAAGGTGGGGGATGCCCACAGGAGGCTCTTTCTCTCACTGGCGCTCCTCTGGGACTCTTGAGAAGGGCAATCTTGGACTGTAGCTCCTTTGGTGCAGAAAAATTCTCTCATCTCTCAGGTCACTTTCCACCTGGGCTCTGGTGTTCCAAGACCACTCAAGCCCTCTACTGAGTTCCATCCTGCAGTCCTCTGGGGTAGACCCCAGGCAACCCACTTGACCCACTGGCACACAAGTGTATCCTTGCCCCATTTTAGAGTAAAGGGCCGCTCCCAACAATTGCAGCCACCTCTTCTCACTTCCAAGTAGAACACTTGTCAAATTCTTGCTTCCTCAGTCTTCTCAGCTGGAACTCACACACAGGCCTGATGATTCCTGAATTCCAGGGAACATTAGACCAGCTCTCTGAATTGTCTCTGTGAAGCCCCTTGAGCCAGCCTGAGGTAGACAGCAAGTACGGAGGTATAGAGAATCAGGTAGGGGTGCAGAGCACACAACTACCCTCTCTCCTGAGAAATCTCTCTCAGGTGTCCATGCCACCACCTCAGAGGGTGAAGAGATGAGCAGGGTTCTCACCTCTTCGCATGCTTCGCATAAGTGGTCCAACACTCCATGATAATCGGAACCCCTTCTTGTCCTATGTCACTCTTCCCCCCACCCCGGCAAACCCGGGCCCATCGTGGGAGAGGCAGTCTTAGTTGGGTGTTGTGATCCACAGATCCAGGCTGTGGATCTTCCGGGCACCAATAGCATTAGTATTTGGTGTCTCAGTAAAACCGAGACAAAGAATCCCTTTGTAATTCCTTGCTATACCTATATATTTAAATAATCAAAGACTAATTAATTCAGGCAAGAAAAAACCCACAAAAAGAGATCAGAGGTACAAACTTGTCTCTCTTCTCATCTCATACTACACACACACACACACACACACACACACACACACACACGCATATACACATATGTGCATGGCAAGCTTATACACAAACACAAAAGGGCAGGAGATATGAAAGTTTTGACACATTCTGGAAACTATGAGAAGTTCACATTTTTGAAAAATAAAGTAAGAATCAATAAGAGTCCAGATAGATGTGCTAGATTTATACCAAGTCCAAACATGGCTTCCAAATGATGTATGTTTTTAAAAATGTAACACCTATAAGAAATAGCCAGATGTGGTGGCTCAGGCTTATGATCTTGGCACTTTGGGAGGCTGAGGTGGAGGACTGCTTGAGGTTAAGAGTTCAAGATCAGCCTGGGCAACAGAGTGAGACCCTGTATCTAAAAAAGAAAAAAAAATGCCAGGCATGGTGGTGAGCCTGTGGTTCCAGCTACTCAGGAGGCTGAGATGGGATGATCATTTGAGCCCAGGAGTTTGAGATTTCATTGAGCTATGATCATGCCACGGCACTCCAGCCTGAGTGACAGAGGAAGACCCTGTCTCAAAATAAATAAATAAATAAATAAAAAGATTTAGCATTTTAACAGAAACCGAAAGTCTGGTATACAGGGAGTTAGAGTTGGGACAGGTGTTGCTTCATATAGAAAATGCATTTCAGTTGAGTGTGCATTACCATGGCAAGCTTCCAGCCTCGGCTCCTGCCAAAGCTACTTTAGGCTAACTGAGATGCCATTTAATGCAGCGTGCCACTCATAGTTGGGCTTAAAGAGAACTAACATGAAATCAGGCCATTTGAGGGCCATTCACAGAGCACTTTTCTTTTGATTCTGGATTTCAACCCCATCACCAACTCACCAGTAAGGCTAAAAGTTTTGTTTCCCAAAAGTGTTATTATTCATGTATTTCAGCATACAGTCTTCCCCAAATAGAGTGTCTGTCCTGGCTCTACACCTGGGCTTCTGATTTGGCTCCTTTTGTCCACTCAACTTCTCCTCTGTTGACTATAACCCAACCGATTTGGCCTGCCCCTGGGTGCTTTTTATCCTGACCGAAAATACGTGTTGTTTTTCTACACTAACTGACTATTCAATTATCCTTCACCAACTGGGTCTCTGACAATTCAATTAAATTCTAACAGTAGCTTCCCAGAGTTAGTGGAACCCACAGGACAGGGGCCCAGTCCCACAAGACTGCCCCACTTCAGATACCAGCCACAAATGGAGTTCCCAAACCACCACATTTCTACCTGGCCGAGTACAAATTTAGAGGTTCCTATGACTGTCTCCTTAGATTTGATAATTCATGTAGACTTACAAGACACAGGAAAATGCTTTACTTATGTTTCCGGTTTCTTATAAAGGCTAGAATTCAGGAACAAGCAAATGAAAGAGATGCCTAAGACAAGGGATGGGGGTGAGGGGAGGCACAGAGTTCCCACCTTCTCTCCAAGCATGCCACCCTCCCAGCACATACAGCACCCTTAGGGGCTTGAATTGGTATGTCGATAGGTAGGCTTGATTAATTAAATTGCTAGTCATTGGTGAATGAACTCAATCTCTAGCCTCTTGCTGTCTCTTCCCCAGAGGTTGCAGAAATGGGCTGAAAACTGTAACCCTCTAATTACAGAGTTGGTTTTCTGGCAACCACCCTCTGTCCTGAAGCTATCTAGGGGCCTCAAGCAGTCGCCTCATTGCCATAAACTCAGGTATGGCCAAAAGGGGCCTATTATGAATATAAAAAGGAGGCACTTCTATCATTCAGGAAATTCCAAGCATTTTTGTTGCTCTGTGCCAGGAACCTGGGACAAAAATCGAATAGATCCTGCCCCAATGGACCCACCTTTCCATCCAAATCCCAGATTTTCACTTCTCGGAATTTGCCGTACTCTCTCTCCTATTGGCCTTCACCACTGCCTACTGACACTAACCAGCACCTCTTGCTAATTTCCTTTGCCCATCAGCCCTGACCCTCTTAAATTCTGACGGCAGCTCAGTCAAACCTGAGGTCATCACATTCCTGTCTCCCAACCAGCTCTCTATGAAGGGCTCCTGCCCTCCAGAGTGGACAGTGATAACCCAGTCCAAGTAGAACTTGCAAGGGTAACCATCTCAGCCAGAACAGCTGAAGTCTGGCCCTCAGCACCCATGTGATCAAGATTTGTCAGTACTCAACTAGGCAAAACAAGACCCCATCAGAGTTCAGAGTTCGGCTTCTGAATATGCAAAAAGAGGGTTTTCCACGGCTTAGCTCATTCTTTCTTTGTCTTGTTTTTTCATCTTTTTTCCTGGAGTAAAAGTAATACATTCACAGCATTTTTTAAAGGATGGCTAAAACAAACATCACCTGCTATTATTCACCCCAGAGAGTAAAGTGGTGATCCCTGTAACCATTTAGAACATTCGTTTCCACTGTACGGATGCCCCGTGATCCATTTCACCACGCTCCTACTTGGAACAGCTTCTTTAACACAGCTCTTGATAATTAGGGCTCTATCTGTAATCACCCAAGAAGCTTTCACTTAATGCCACTTATATATGGTCACTGCCATAAGAAAATATCATTTCATGGGCCATTAATGGGTTTAACAGTCTTATTTTAAAAAGTAAAAAAAAATCCACAGTTCATATTTTTTAAGTGAGGTTGAAAGAGAAGCAATATGCCATGACCCCACATTTCACTCCAGCTAATAGTTATTTAACACCTCCCTGGGCCTGGTGCCCCGTGCATATTCCCCATTGAACTCACCCAGCAACCCTACCAGGGAGACATTGGTGCCCCCTCAGAAATGGAAAACCGGGTTCAACAAGGTTAAGCTACTTTGCGAATTTCATAATGTTAGGGAACTTCAGTCATGATTCAACCCCAGGTGGGCCTGACACCAGAATCTACCCTCTTTCCACTGTAATGAGTAGCCTTGGAGAAAACAACAAATAAACTTGGCTGCTGTGGTTAAGAACTCTGCGTCTGGAGCTAGGCTGTTCAGTTCAGCGGCTTCCTTCACCACAAGCAAGCTGCGTGACTTTGGCCATGTTCTTTTGGTCTGTCTGTGTCTCAGTTTATTCAGCTGCAAAATGGGAATAATAACAATGGTGACTCCCTCAGACTGTTGTGAGAATTGGACTACACACTTAAAACCCTTCATGGGAGCCTGGCACACACAGCAAACGTTTAGTGCATGTGTCTATTGGGACCACCTTCTCCTTTGCACTGAAACTGCAACAACAGAACAGACCAACTGTTTGTGTTTCACTTATAGGGTGTCAGGACATTGGCATGCCCTCCAGAAAGCTCTATGTGTACTCATGACAATGGATTTGATCATGGCTTTCCTATTTGAAAATTCAATCTTTTATGTTCCTGCTGTGTGTATTTATCCTCTAGCTTATTTCAGATGAAAATATTCAATTCTTTCTCTTCACACACTACTTAAGATGTCAGACACGATCTCATTCCCTTCCACCCACCCATCCCAACCCCCATGGTCCAGAACTTTCTTCCAACCCCTTTCTGACCACTTACTGGAAACCTTCTCTGATTCCATCCTTCACCCTCACCCTTTCCTGGTTAGTCAACACATCTCCTCTGTGCTTTCGCTGGTCTCTATCTTTAAAACAATTTTTCCTGCTGTCTTATAACTGCCTGTAATTTCATCTCTTCTTACATTAGACAGCGTGCTAATTGGATGCTAAATGCCAATGAGTCTCATAATTCTGTCTTCAACAGAAACATATTCTCTCCACTCCAAACTTGGACTCATATTGATTTACTTGTTATCACCACAAGAATGTTGCAAAGATACTTAAAGCTCTTTCTACACTTCCAGCAAAACTCACAACCCTCCCCTCTAAGCCTGCTTTTGCCCTCCTGTTGCCTGGCTCAGTGAATGATGTCTGAGCATCTCCGGAAGCAGATCCCAAGACAGAAGTTGAAAAGCAAGTAGTTTTTATTTGGGTGATTCAGAGAACACCAGGAGGCAGGTGGAAAAATAATGCAGGAAGGAAAGGCAATTTCTGAAGGACGCATTATTAATTCAGCTCTGACAGTGGGTGACTGCAGTTTAATCCACTGGAAAACAAGAAAACATACTTGAGAATTATCCCACCTGCGGGCCAAGGGATGGCAAACACTAGAAACCATCTCCCAAAAGTCGTCGGTTGAGGGCTGCTCCCAGGCTTGTAAATTCCCCAGCACTTCTAGCCTGCCACACATGCAGGAAACACAGTCTCCTGCATTCCAGAAGCCCTCAGGCTCAGGACAAAAATACTGCTGGAGAAGTCCACTAGAATATTCTGACATGGGCAGGTCCAAGGGATACGAGAGGGGCATGCTTCATCCAGAACATTTGGGACACATTCTCTTTTTTTTAAGTTTAAAACAAAGTTTATTAAAGAAAGAAGAGAGAAAAGAAAGGGAGGCATGCCAGAGCTGACATGGGTGAAAGAAACCACCTTATTATTTTTTTTTTACTTTATTTTATTATAAAGATGTGGGGTACAAGTCAGCATTAGGTACATAAGCAATGTATGTGCAGGTGAAATTTGGACCTCCCACTGGTCCTCACTTCCCCAGTTTAGGACCAGGTACGCTTTGTATTGTTATACGCCACCCCCCACCACCACCATTTCCCACGACTGCTGTTCCCTCCCTTGCGCTATTGTGATTAATGTTCAGGTTCCACTTATGAGTGAGAACATGTGGCATTCAGTCCTTTGTTTCTGTGATAGATCGCTAAGAATGATCATCTCCAACTCCATTCAATTTGCGGAGAAGTCCAGATTTTGTCCTTCTTTATGGCTGCCTAATATTTCATGTACCACAATTTCTTTATCCAGTCTACTTTCAGTAGGCAGTGGGTTGGTTCCATGTGTTTCTATTGTGAATAGTGCAGCCATAAATATGCGTGTGCAGGTGTCTTTTTTGTTGAATGATTTGAGTTCCTCTCAGTATATTCCCAGTAGGGGGATTACTGGATCTTATGGAAGGTCAATTTCTAGTTCCTTTAGATATCGCCACACTGTTTTCTGTAGAGGGTGGACTAGTTTGCACTCCCACCAACAGTGTAGAAGCATCCCTTTTTCTCTGCCTGAACCAGCACCTATTGTATTTTTGTTTATTCTAGATACTTTCTCCTCCCTCTGTCCCCACGTACAGCACAAATGTCCCTGATGTATAGACGTTTCTCTCCATCCTCACCCTCATCATTTGCATTGACTCCTGCTGTGATCATTCACTCCCCGGCCCCATAAAAGGCTTATACTTGTGACTTGCTGTTCCTTCCTAAAGGAAGAGTGAAATTCCACATCCCCTTGATACTGGACTCAGCCATTGGACTTGCTCTGAAAAGTCAAATGTGATCAAAAGCGACAGCATGTCACTTCTGACCAGAAGCATAAAGAACCCTCCTGTGGTTGGTCACAGCCCTTCCTCCTGTCCTGTGAAAACAGCACATCCCACATAAAATTCGCACCTTCATACTGGGTTTCAGGAAGAAGAGAAAAAGGGCCAAAGCTACCCACAGCCAATATGCTGCATGAGCGAGAAATGAAGTTTTGCTACAGATGCCACAGAGGCAATACTTCTGTGTCATAATCTTGAGAAAGCTGACCACTATGCTTCTGAACGGTCCCATCCCCTCCACTCTGCTCCTATGCACTCTCTCACTGCACCAAGAATGATGATTTTAAAATACAAACCTGTTTTTTTAAGGAGCTGCTTGTTTGTTTTTGTTTTTGTTTTTTTCCTTTCGGTGCATTTGAGTTCCTTGTAGATGCTAGATGTTAGGCCTTTGTCAGATAAACAGTTGGCAAATATTTTTTTCCCATTCTGTGGGCTGTCTCCCTGTTCTCTTGATGGTTTCTTTTGCTTTGCAGAAGCTCTTTAATTTGGTGATTATAATGCTGTAAGAAAGCGATTGGCAGTAGTGGTAAACTGTCCGGGGAGGGGTGGGATTGGCAGTGGAGGGAAACTGCCAGGGGAGGGAGGGGCATACTTCATCAACAAGGGTACCTGCATGATCAACGTTTATACACCTAACCCTGAAATGTACCCCACATCTTTATAATAAAAAATAAAATAAAATACAAGCCTGATTCTGCCATTCCCCTATTTAAAAGCTTCCAGTGGTTTTTATTGCGCTTAAGCACCTGAGCTTGACCACGGCTTCCAAGGCTTTTATTCCAGCATCTCTCTCTGTCCTCATCTCATTCCATGTGACCTGTCTTCACAGCATTACAATCACAGTGCCCTTTTCCTTTCTAGAAGATGTCACATCTCTCCCACCCAGAGCCTTTGACACATGCTATTTCTTCTCCTTCCTTCTCTCTGAGTCTATATAATTCCGAGTCATCCTCAGCTCCAAGGAATTTGTATTTGTTCAAAGTGTATTTCCAGAAGTCCACTAACACTGCACTCTTCTATCCTCTTAGAATACACTGACAACATTTTGTTGGGGATGGTCCTTTTGTTTTTGTTTTTGTTTTTTTGTGTTGGAGTCTTACTCTGTCACCCAGACTGGAGTGCAGTGGCTGCTCCCTGCCACCGCAGCCTCGACCTGCTGGGCTCCGGCGATCCTTCCACCTCAGCCTTCCAAGTAGCTGGAACTACAGGCATACGCTACCACGCCCGGCTAATTTTTTGATTTATTGTAGAGATGAGGTCTCGCCAAGTTGCCTATGCAGGTCTCGGACCCGCGGGCTCAGGCAATCCTTGTTTGCAAGGTTCCCTATTCATTTTTTCCATGCTCCTTATCGCATACATACTTACATATCTGTGTATGTGATCTGTGATCATCTAAATAATGTCTGTCTCCCTCACTACACTCGATGCTTCCTTAAAATGGGGCCCAAATCTGTATAGTCCTCCACTATTTAGCCTGTGTCTAGTATTGAACTGGCAGATGGTAGATTTAATTATGTATTTTCTCTGAAACAGAACTTACAAAGTGACAGGAATCGCTCAAAAGAACCTTGTGAACTAGGTACCCTTATGATCCTAATTTGATAGGTGAGACCCACAGATGTGAAATTACTTGCTAAGTCATTCAGCAAATATGGAATGAAGGTGAGATTCAAATCCAAGCAGTCTGGCTCCAAAGGCCATGCCTTTTATTACAACATGAATAAATGAATGAATGAATGAAGCCCCTTGGAGCATGAACAGTATACTTTATTGCTACAGCCACAGTTCTGCATAGGAAAGTACTTGGTATTGAACAAGGGCTTATTGAACAATTCAATCAAACCATAGATGAACAAATAATTGAGTTGCCCCAAGTGGTTTACCATTTCCATGAGTGGCAAAGTGGCGAGTATCTTTCCTTTGGAACTCAACGCACAAATATTTTCTGTGGCAGCAGGAACATCTGAGTCTGCGTGTTACCGACGGGAACCTTTTCCTTTGGGACACAAAAGGTCCCTGCATATGAGAAGACACTCATCCAAAGGACCTCTCCAGAGCCTTGGATCCCTCCTCCCTCTTAGATGACACCTCCACTGATGGTTTTCTCCTGGGAATAGCAAGGAGGGGCGTGATGTCTGTAGCTATTTTTGCTCCTGTAATCAGCTGGGAAAGGAATTCAAGTGCCCTGAGCCCCTGGGAAACCAATCAGCAGGCATTCCATTCTCAGGGAGAGAGGCCTGGCATCAGAGGAGATGCTGAGACTCACAGGCCCTGGACAAGCTCTTTCCCTTCCAGCTTCCACCCGGAAGCAGCTAGGGAAAAGCTACTAAGGCAGCATATTTTTACTTGAAGAAGTCACAACGTGTCTTTTACTGAGCTAATATGAAATGAGTATCACAGTAATACCTTTGGTGTGATTGGACACACAAATGCACCTCATTTTGCTTGGTTCCTGAAAAGATGTACGGCAGCTTTGTCAAATCAAAATGCATATGAAAGGCACTCAGGACATTACTTTTCAAAAACTGTTGAGTCATTGGGACACTGTGCTGGGGCTAAATAGAGGTCTAAGACTCCACATCAGGCCTCAAAGACGCAGCACAGGAGGATACCAATGTTCACTGGCAATTGTGAGCAGAGAATGCTGTGGGAACCCGGGAGCAGGGAAGCGTCCCCTAGCCTAAAGGAAGGCTTCCTGGAGATGGTGTTATTGGAGTTGACATGTGTTTCCTATGTTGAAGATCTTTGTAATGCAAAAAAAGAAAAAAAAATGCTTTGCAAAACAAAGATTTGACTTAATATTTTTAAGAAGATTGCTTGCTGTTATTTGCCAATGATAGTAATAATAATACCCAAGACACTTCCTGACCCAGTCCAGGCTCTCTTTCTGTTGCATCCTTCACCATAGCCTCTGACCTTCTAATGTCTAGCCCCGCTCACCTTGCAGTTTCCCAGCACCAGAAACACTCAGCCTTCTGTCTAGTTGCTCTGTTGTCCTCAAGCAACCCTCAGGGTCACTTGGGTGGAATTATCTAGGAATTGACCAAGGCTTCCCCATTCATACAGCTTCCACAGGCTTCCCAGGGAGAGAGCAGCCAAATCTGCAAACCTGAGCGGAATCTTGGGTTTGCCCTGGCCTAGAATTTGTCATAGATGCGATGAGGTCATGAGCCATGGGAGGGCGGCCACCTTCTCCTACATTCCTGGCACACAGGAAGCACTCAATGGCTACTTGCTGAGAAAAACAACTATAGAAAAACAAGTGATTATATTTGGTAATCTCACCTGAAACGTTAAAAATCAGAAGGGAAAAAAATGTAACTTTGTACAGGAAATATAGAACAAACCAAATACTCCCATCACTGTGGCCCATTCATCTAACCCCAGGGAGGAAACCCAATCCATCTCCCATTTATTGTTATTCTGGATAAAATTCTAAGGTTATCTTAGAGCCTACAGGTATCAGCTTCAAATCCCAGCTCTGCCTCTTCAGTTTACTCCAAAGCCTCACTTTCCTTTTCTGTGTGTTCAGAACAGCGGTCTATGCATCCATTTATTTATCTGAAGCTTCAAATGTGTGCCAAGCACTGCTCTAAGCCCTCAAGGATACAGCAGTAAACAAGAGAGGCAATGTCCAAATAGGAGAAGAGAGGAAATGTGCAAAATAGATCAGTAAGATAGTGTGTGTTAGACGGCAGATGCATCAAGAAAAACACTGCAGGGAAGGTGGGGAGGGAGTATGGATGATCTGGAAAGGCTTTTGAGCAAAGGCCTAAAGAAGGAAAATGTCTTAGTCTGTTCCAGCTGCTGTAACAAGATACCTTAGACTGGGCAGCTTGCAAATAACAGAAAATTATTTCTCACAGCTCTGGAGACTGGAAGTTTAAGTCACTGCCAGATTTGGTGTCTGATGAGGATTCACTTTCTGACTCATCGATGATACCTTCCAGCTCTCTAGCATGGTGAAGAAAGCCAGGGGTGTCCCTGGGGCATCTTTTATAAGGACACTCATCTCATTCATGAGGGCACCACTCTCATGACCTAATCACCGCCCGAAGGCCCTATCTTCTGGTACCATCATCTTTGAGATTAAGATTTCAACATATGAATTTGCAGGGACACCAACATTCAGACCCTAGCACATAGTGAGTGGGCTATGTGGAATCCTGGGGGAACAGTGCTCCAGGCAATGGACACAGAAAGTGCAAAGACCCTGAGGTCCTAATGAGATGGGTGAGTTTGAAGTACAAGAAAGAACCAAATAGGGGTGATGCTCACTGAACCACAGGAGAGGAGATGAGAGGGGAAACAGGAGGACATATGGACTCGGGAAACCCCGTAAGTAATTTGACTTGTGTTCTGGGTAAGAGGTGAGGGATATTATGGCCCTTGGAGCAGAGAAGTAACATGAGCTGATTTATATCTTATCTGATCACTCAGGCTGCTGTATTGGTGATAGACTAAAAGGAGAAACCCAGAAGCCAGGTAAACAGCCAAGTTAGAGGAGGTAGTATCATAGACAAGGGGGTAGTTGCAGGCATGATAAGAAGCAGCCGTATTGCAGATATAGTCTAGGAGCAGGGTCAACAGAACTGATTATGTGACATAAGATGAGTGGAGTTGAGGATAACTTCATGATTTTGACCTGCTTCATAGTGTTGTTGTGTGAATAAAAGAAAAAAAGTAACCCTTATAAAGGCTTAAGCAGAAGACCTGGCACATGGCGAGTGGCACAAAAACATCAGTGCTGTTATGTTAGCCATCGTTAGATTTTTTTTTACAAAAAAAATTGATTATCTCTTTAATTGGCCCACCGTAAGGCAGAAAATGCAATTAAGGAGTAGCCTAATTTTAAGACAAGCCTAAAAGATGTCTAACTGAAAAGAAAAGAAATGCCAGTTAACCATAGAATAGAAGGCTGAACAAATTCTTGAAGAGGGGGACACAAGAAGTCACAAAGGCCACAGCCATTCAGAGCCAGTCAGTGGGAAGATAAACATTCGTGCATGCCTCAGTAAGTCCTTCGGATTCGTCTTATAAAAGTTAATTTTCTTAATACCAGGGAGTCACCCAGAAGATCAAAGTACGCTTATTGTATTCTGCTTAAAAGATCAGTAAATTGTGCAACCCATTCTAGGAAGACTTCCATCTAAAATGCTTAAAGTTAAATACTTGGCACTTAAAAGGATAATTCCTCTGATATCTGAGGGGGAAAAAATGGCTGCCTTGAGATTCTAGGAAGCTGCATTTTACTGTAACAACGTAAATTCACTTACATTCAAATGTGAAAGACAATTCACATCTATTACCTCCTCTGATGCTCATAAAAGCCCTAGGAGATAGATAATTACCCTTAACTTCATAGGCGTGAAACGTTATAAGCCCCGAAATATGAAAGTGATTTGTTTGAAGTCACACTGCAGATTGAAAGCCAAAGATAGGAAAGTAGATGAAGATCCCTCCTCCCTTGGATTCCCTCCGTTGGCCCATGCCTTCCTGATGTCCATGTGCCTAGGAAAGTTGCCCAAGTGGGGACATCTACACCTGAAATTTAAATCCAGTTCTGCCACTAAAATCTCTGTGACCTTTTAGAATCTAAATAAGGGCTGACCACACAATTACACTCACATGCCAAATTTAATTACTCCAGGAATTTAATTGAATTACTTCCAGGAATCCACGCTGAAGGATTCCATGATCAAACAGTCTGTACTAGAAACAGACATGAGTTTTACTACCCATGTCTGCCATGAGTACACACTGGGGAGTGAAAGCATGATGGCTCAAATTGGTCTTCACTGGGTTAGACGATCTATAAATTCCCTTCCAAACCTCAAGTCAGATGATTACACTAAACATAAATGTCTGGATCCATGAATAAAGGAAGAATGGAAATATACAAATACATCAAATGCATTTCCATTCATTTACACACATGCCCACACACACACACACACACACACACGCACAAACACTATATATCTCTCTCTCTACTTTCCTCAATACCAGAGAGAAAGAATCTGCCAGAAACTTTTTGTATCATAACAACATTTTCAAATATTTATAATTCACATTTTTAGAATATCCTCACTCTGAGAAGCTCAAGGTAATAAACTTTACTTACACTTTTGTGTGTTTTCCAATTGCCATTTGTAGAAATGTTATCTTAATCTTAAACTATAGCCAACAGGACTTTGCTCATATTTCCAGAATGCATGCTATCCTTAACAGTAGAGGTAGCTTTATTGCCTAATCAGTTACTCTACGAATTCCACTTTATTGAATATGTGACATTTTGTGGAGAAATAAAACCATGCCCTAAGAGTAATAAATACAGACTCTAGTGGGGGCAAGATTGTACTTGCTTTACCCAACTCTACCTAGAGTAATTGTCACAAAAAATAACATCTGTTTCTCTGGGTATGGTGGTCTCTGTGGCTAAATTGTGATGTCTCAGTTTGGATTAAGGCTACAACGTACATTATTGACGTTTCTGGGTAACAAAGGTCAACTTTGACCATCTCAAAAGGCAACCGTTTAAGCACAGCTTCTTTGACACTGATTTTTCCCAGAAATCATATATTATTTATTGCTCTGAACAAAACATGCCTGTAAAACCAACTTGCAGCAACTAGAAAAAGAGTTGCATTTTTTGAGCCACAAATATATATCCCCACTACATTTAACGGACACAACATTCACTCAGGGGTTTTTTTTTTTTTCTTTTTTTCCAAATCTTGACATGAAAGGTAAGAAAACAGAGGTAAGCAGATTTACTTAACAAATATTTCCTGAACGGGTAATAGGTGTCAGATATAGCATGTAAAACAGGCTATATAACTACTAAGTGACAGATAACAGATCATAGTTTAGCCATCTGATTATGCTTCCTCCACCCAGGTATTTCTCATACCACAGTCTGATATGACCCACCTACATCAGAGTCAACCACACCACTTCTAATAAATATTTTCTCAGTTTTACCCAGGCTTGCTGAATCAGAATCTGGCTTGAAAATATACCATTTTACCAAGCAAGTCTGCTGATTCTACACATGGTAACATTAAAAACAACTGTTTTGCATTACATCATATTCCAAAATACTTTATGCAACAAGATAGGATGTAGGTATGATGCAACAAGATAGTAGGCATTCAATAAATATGTATTGAATGTCTGAATAACTACTGCTGCATTGAATTGGTTTTTTTCTATTAGAAGAGCTTTAACTAGAAAACCAGCAATTTTTTAAATTAAGGAAGGAACAGAGCAAAATGTTTGTGATGACCTCCAAATAAACCCACAATCACACAAATATCTGATTCGGCCTCCACAAAACATCTTGTGAGTGGAAAAAGCTAATAAAAAATTGTTTCTATACAGGAAATAACCAAAATGCTGGGCAATTTGACAAATGTTCCATCTAGAAAGCAGAAAAGTCACAAGTTGGGCAGTGACCTGAAAAGACATTCATCCAAATCCCCATCTGATGTCTGAATCTTCTCTATGTCTTCATCAACACTTTCAGCCTCAGGGATCTTACCACCTACCAAGGCTGTCCATTTCCCCCCTGTGCCCTTACACCATCTCTGTGAAATGCCGACCCAATGACCCACTGTCTACAGTTCAACCATGGAGAGCCATCTCTTGTGTGTTTTTTACTTAGATTTTTGATTTTAAAAAATTAACCCATGTCATAACTACTATGAGTCTGGAGCTATGCCCCTTGTTTTATATTCATCAACTTCTTTGATCCTTACAAACTCCACAAAAATGTATGCTAAATGTATTAATTTACTCAATTTAAAGTTTGTAACTAATGTTGCTTTTCAAATTCTCAGTTTAACAATGCATCAAGCTAACACACAACACTGGAGACACAGAAAAAGGCAAAAATTCCAGCTGGGTGCAGTGGTTCACGCCCATAATCCCACCACTTGTGAAGGCTAAGGCAGGAGGATCCTTTGAGCACAGGAGTTCAAGAAAAAGACAAAATTCCAAAGTCCTTTTACAAACCAAAGAGAGCGAGTGGATTGCCTGAGCCCACAAGTTCAAGACCAGCCTGGGCCACTTGGCGAGACCTTGTCTCTACAGTTAATCCAAAATTAACTGGGTGTGGTAGCATGCACCTGTGGTTCCAGCTACTTGGAAGGCTGAGGCAGAAAGATCTTCAGAGCCCAGCAGGTTGGACGCTGGGATGGCCGTGAGCGTGCCACTGCACTTCAGCCTGGGAGATGGAGTGAGACTCCAACTCAAAAAAAAAAAAAGCAAAGATAGCAGTCAACTATTCAGAGAAGATATATGGAACTATCATTAAGCCCAAATGAAGCATAATTGTTATCACAAGACATATCACACGTGTCTTGATATAAAGCAGAAGAATGGAGTCATGAGAAAGCAGTCAGGAAGCCAAGACAGGAGGAAAGAAGAGGCTGTGCCTCATGCCTGCTATGTACCACCTCCGATGGTCAAGTGAACAGGGCAGAGGTGAAACAGGGAGTAAGATCTCCCTTACCAGAAAACTACCAAGCATTCCAAAACCAGTATGAAAAAATACAATCAAGAAGAACAATCAAGAAGATCACAGCCAGGCATAGTGGCTCATGCCTGGAATCCCGGCCCTTTTTGGGGCTGAGAAAAGAGGATTGCTTGAGCCCAGGAGTTTGGGACCAGCCTGGACAACATAGTGATATCTCATCTCTACAAAAACTCAAAATATTAGCCAAGAGTGGTGGTGCACGCCTGTAGTTCTGGTTACTCAGGAGGCTGAGACAGAAGGATTGCTTGAGTCCAGGAAGTTAAGGCTGTGGTAAGCATGTCACAGCACTCCCACCTAGGTGACAGAGTGAGAGTGACACCCTGACTCAAGAAAAAGAAAAGAAAAGAAGGAGAAAGATGAAGAGGAAGGAGGAGGAAGAAAAGGGAGAGAAAAAGAACATGGAATATTAATCCAATGAGTTGGAGAAGAAGCATGTCTCTGAAAGTTCTTTATTATAAGAAAAAAAATTCAACGCATGGGGTCTGTAAACATTATTATTCTGCCCTCTCCATCCCTGTCCTTTGATGGTGCTTTTCCATACTAAACTCTGAGCTAACCTTGAACTTTACCTTGACTAGTGAAACCTTAGCAAATGTGATACAAGCCAAGGCCTGAAAAGTGCATGGCCTCTCTTGCTGCTCTGTGGAACCTTGGGACCACTGTATGCAGAAGCCTGGCTATCCTAACAGGATGGAAGACCACCTGTTTCCGTGGGAGACTCCCTAGACCAACATCCTATCAACTGGCACACCATTGCGTGAGGCAATCCAAAACCACCCCCACCCAGCCAAGCCAACCTGGAGCAGAAGGAACATCCAACTAACTTCCAGAAGAGTGAAAAATTATAGCTGTGCTGTTATAAAACACTAAGTTTTATGGCATTTACTTTTTAATGTCACAAAAGTGAACCGATACACTTTTACTTAGTTGTATCCATAATACACAAATTAAAACACATGCTAAGAGACAAACAAGAAGTCATCAAAAAGAGCACTAGAAAAGATAAAAGTTGACCTCAATAAGAAAAAACTACAGTGAGACTAAAAATACAATAACTATCAAGATCAGCATGGCAAGAGAGTAAAACAGAAATTACGCTGCAAGAAATTAAGCAAGGTAGAGAACAAGCTATAGATTTCATCTCAGAACAGACAGGAAAGAAAACCATGACAAATTAATACAAAGCACAAAGCCCCAAGTCATGAGCTGTGCTAATTCCAGAAGAAAAAGGGAGGAACAACTACAGACTTTTAGAAGGTGGGGGAAGAGGAAGGGAAGGCCGCAAGGGTAGGAGAGGGAGGGGAAAGAGGAGGATAAGGAGGAGGAGGAGGAAGAAGAAAATTAAGCTTTCTAGCCTGGCTCGGTGGCTCAGCCTGCAGTCCCACGCTTGGGAGGCTGAGGTGAGTGGATTGCCTGAGCCCGCGGGTTCGAGACCCGCCTGGGCAGCTTGGCGAGACCTCATCTCTACAATAAATCTGGCAATAAATCAAAAAATTAGCCGGGCGTGGCAGCACGCACCTGTAGTTCCAGCTGCTTGGAAGGCTGAGGCGGAAGGATCGCCGGAGCCCAGCAGGTCGAGGCTGCGGTGGCCGGGAGTGGCCACTGTACTCCAGTCTGGGCGACAGAGTGAGACTCCAACTCAAAAAAAAAAAAGAAAGAAAATTAAACCTTCGCGGCTTCAGCTCAATAAGGCACACCACATTTCAGGGAATACGAATGTTAGAGAACACGTGGAAATCTATTTTTGTGACTTACAAATTATAAGAGTAATAATAAAAGCTACACATTTTTAAATGGCCCAAATAGTTTATCACAAAGAGTCTAGAAAAGAAGAAGAGAAGGAGTCCCAGGGACAGAAATATAGGAAAAAAAGGAGAGAGAAAAAAAGAGCCTGCTATTGTTGGCGGCTCAATGCACAGTACACTTTTTTTTTTCCTATGCGATCATTTTTAAAGACATCTTTACACAACTTCACACACCATCACCACCACCACTTAAAAGTGAAAACATCCCACTAAATTATTTGAGTCTGACAGAAAATGTAAAATAATTACAAATGTTTTAAATATTAAAAGTGAGAAAATATGTGGCCAAATTATAAACAAGTAAAATCCTAATTTTGAATATTTTATTTTTTATATTACAAAGATGTGGGGTACAATTCAGGGTTAGGTATAAAAACACTGATTTTGCAGGTATCCTTGTTATGAGGTATGCCCCTCCCTCCCTTAGCAGTTTCCCTTAACTGCCAATCCCACCCCGTCCCCGACAGTTTCCAATTACTGCCAAATGCTTTCTTATAGTATTATAATTGTTCAAGGTCCACTTATGAGTGAGAACATATGGTACTCTGTTCTTTGTTTCTGTGATAGATCACTGAGTATCATGGACTCCAAATCCATCCAAGTTCATATATTTGTCCTTCTTTGTGGCTGCATAATATTCCATTGTGTATACGTACCACATTTCCTTTATCCAGTCCAGCTTCGATGGGTAGCCTGGTTGGTTCCCTGTTTCTGCTATTGTGAACAGAGCTGCAACAAACATACGTGTGCAGGTATCTTTATTGTAGAATGATTTGAGTTCACCAAGTATATTCCCAATAGGAGAATTGGTGGGTCATATGGCAGGTCAATCTCTAGTTCTTTCAGAAATCGCCACACTGTCTTCCAAAGAGGATGTGGTAGTTTGTATTCCCACCAACAGTGTAGAAGCATTCCTTTTTCTCCACATCCTCGCCAGCATCTGTTGTTGTTTGTTTTATTAATGATGGCCATTCTTACTGGGCTTGGGTGGTATCTCAGTGTGGTTTTGATTTGCAAAAGGCTGAGCACTTTTTCATGTGTCTGTTGGCTGCCTGTATATCTTCTTCTGAGAAGTGTCTATTCATATCTTTTGCACACTTTTTAAAGGGTCTGTTTGTGGTTTTTTTTCCTTTTGGCATGTTGGGTTCCTTGTAGATCCTAGATGTTAGGTCTTTGTCAGATATACAGTTGGTGAATATTTTTTCCCATTCTGTGGACTGTCTCCCTCCTCTCTTGTTGAATTCTTTTGCTTTGCAGAAGCTTGTTAGTTTGATGAAGTCCCACTTGTCTGTCTTGTTTCTTAAGGTATTGGCCCTTAGGGTTCTGAATAGGAATTGGTTGCCAGTTCCAATTTCCATAAGGGTGTCTCCTGCATTTTCTAAGATTCTTATAGTTTGAGGTTTTACATTTAGGTCTTTGATCCATTTAGAGTTAATTTTTGTGTATGGTGATAGGTAAGGGTTCTATTCCAATCTTCTGCATGTGATCAGCCAGTTTTCCCAGCACAATTTACTGAATAGGTTCTCCTCTCCCCAGTGGTTGTTGTTGGAGGCTTTGTCAAAAATGAGTTGGTTGAGGAATTGAGGCTTTGTTTCTGGAATCTCTATCCTGTTCCATTGGTCTATGTGCCTATTCTTGTACCAATACCAGACTGTTTTGATTACTGTAACCTTATAGCAAAGTTTGAAGTCTGGAAGTGTGATACCTCCTGCTTTGTTTCCTTTGCTAAGGATTGTTTTGGCTATTCGTGGTTGTTTATGCTTCCATATGAAATTCTGTATTGTCATTTCCAGGTCTGAGAAGAATGATGTTGGCAACTTAATGGGTATTGCATTGAATCTATAGATTGCATTTGGTAGGGTGGACATTTTAACAATGTTGATTCTTCTTATCCATGAGCATGGGATATTTTTCCATTTGTTTGTATCTTCTTGGATTTCTTTGAGCAGTGTTTTGTAGTTCTCATTGTAAAGGTCTTTCACTTCTCTGGTCAGGAAGATGCCAAGGTATTTCATTTTTTCATGACTATTGTAAATGGGATTGTGCTTTTTATTTGGGTCTCTGCCTGCTTGTTGTTGGTGTATAGGAATGCAACTGTCCTTTGCACATTTATTTTGTACCCTGAGACTTTGCCAAAGTCCTTTATCAGTTCAAACAGGTTTTTGACAGATCCTCTTGGATTTTCAAGGTATAGGATCATATCATCCATGAAGAGGGATACCTTGACTTCCTCTTTTTCTATTTGGAAACCCCTGATTTCCTTCTCTTGTCTAATTGCCTGAGCTAGGACTTCCAACACAATATTGAACAAGAGGGTTGAGAGTGGGAAGCCTTGTCTTATTCCAGTTTTCAGGGGAAATGTTTCCAGTTTCTGTCCATTTAGCAATATGTTGGCTATGGGTTTATCGTAGATGGCACTTACTATTTTGAGGTATGTTTCTTCTTTACCTAGGTGTTTGAGGACTTTTAGCAAGAAGTGATGCTGGATTTTATCAAAAGCTTTTTCTCCATCTAATGAGATAATCATGTGGCTCCTGTTTTTACATCTGTTTATGTGTTTAATTACATTTATGGTCTTGCAAATGTTGAACCAGTCCTTCCTCCTGGGGATGAAGCTTACTTGGTCATGGTGGATGATTTTTGAGATGTGTTTTTGGGTCCTATTTGCTAGAATCTTGCTGAGGATTTTTGCATCTGTGGTCACAAGGGATATTGGCCTGTAGTTCTCTTTTTTTGTTGGATCTTTACCCGGTTTGTGTATACGTGTGATGTTAGCTTCGTAAAATGATTTGGGGAGAATTCCACCTTTCTCAATTGCCTGGAATACTTTCAGTAGGATTGATACCATCTCCTCCTTGTCCATTTTGTAGAATTCTGCTGGAAAGCCATCCGGTCCAGAGTACTTTATTTTTAATAATAATATTTAAAAGTACTTCTTTTAAAAAAGGCAGGAACACAGTATATATTTAAATGGATGGATATTAAAGAGTTACAAATTAAAAACAAAGTTCATAAGTTAATTTTAAGAATAATTAAACTTTTTCAAGATGCTCAATAGGTATACAGAAGATTTTTAAATAAAAGTTAGCCCTCAAACATAATGCAAAATGGTTCAGCCACTTGAAAAAAAGTGTTTGGGAGTTTCACCAAAATCTATGTATATGAGGGGGAACCCCCCCAAAAAACCTGGAATTATTTATTTTAAAATGTGTATTTATTCTTATATGTTTAAACGTGTTCCCTTCAAAGTTCCCTCCATTTGATGCAATATACTTATCAAGATACTTTTTCCACTACTCAAAACAGTTTTTAAACTCGTCAGTTTGGATGCCTTTTAGTGTGTCTGCTGTTTTTTGTTTCACCTCTTCCACATAAGCAAAACATTTCCCTTTGAGAACGTTTTTCATCTGAGGAAACAAACAAACAAACAAATGTCACTTGAGGTGAGGTTGGGTAAACAAAGAAAGTGGGGCACAGGGGGTCATGCCATTTTTGGCCAAAAACTGCTGAACACTCAGCATGTTGTGGGCATGTGTGCTCGTAAATCAGCCATCAAGAAATGGGCAGACATGTTGAAAGAATCTCCAAGAAAAATATTAACTGAAGTCAAATGCAGCCTCTCACAACATCGCTAGCTGGTACACTGATGCCTATGAGTTCCTAGAACACTTACCTAGTGGAGGAAGCCTGTATTACAAGGGGTCCACCCTCCAAAAAGTAATTGCTTTTTTTTTAAGTCCCGCCTCATACAGTTACACAGTAATTTCACTCCTAGGTATATACTAAAGAGAAATAACATACTTGCACACAAAATCTTGTACACTAATGCCAGAGCAGCATTTTTCATAATAACCAAAAAGTAGAAACAGCCCAAATGTCCATTAACTGATGAACAGATAAACAAAATATGATATATTCACATAATGGAATATTCTTGTGTCATAAAAAGGAATAAAGTACTGATACATGCTACAACATGGATGAACCTTGAAATGTTAAGTGGAAGAAACCTGACACTAAAGTCACCCATTATATCACATATTACATGGCTCCATTTGTATAAAATGTCCAGAATAGACAAATCCACAGAGACAGAAAGCGGATCAGTGGTTCCCAGGAGTGAGAAGGGAAGAATAGACAATAATTGGTAATGGGTACAAGGTTTCTCTTTATGATGATAAAAATGCTTTAAAATTGGATTGCCTGAGCCTGCGGGTTTGAGACCCGCCTGGGCAACTTGGCGAGACCTCATCTCCACAATAAATCAAAAATTAGCCGGGCGTGGTAGCGCACACCTGTAGTTCCAGCTATTTGGAAGGCTGAGGCGGAAGGATCACCGGAGCCCAGCAGGTCAAGGCTGCGGTGGCCGGGAGCAGCCACTGCACTCCAGTCTGGGTGACAGAGTGAGACTCCAACTCAAAAAAAAAAAAAAAGTTTTAAAATTAGGTCGTGAAGATGATTACATCACAAAAACTACTGCATTGTACATTGTTAAAGGATGAATGAACTTTATGCCATATGAATTATATCTCAATAAAGGCATTATTTTCTAAAAATCAATTAGCATATAACTGACTCTGGGTTAGACAGAAATATCAGTGAAACAGTACATAAATCTGAAACAGATCCATAAATATATATACCTATATACCCACACATATATATGCATATAGATATATATATGAATTGATATAATATAAAGGATGAATAAAAAATAGAGTGCAATAGATTATCCAAGATATAGTGTAAAACGTGACTTTGCTAAAAAAAAAAAAAAAGTACAGCACATTTAGATTCTCACCACTACACAGCAAAATAAATTCTGTTGAGATTAATGATTTAGATGTATCAAGAAACAAGGTGAAAACAGAAGAGTATTTATAGCCCTGCAGAAGAAGATAGACTTTCTCAGAAAACAGGCAATGGATCCAGCCACAAATTAGAGCACTGAAGGATACACTATCTTAACATATAAATAAACATCTATAGAACAGAAATGCCTACAAAATTTAAAGGATGGAAATAAAACTGAACACAATGTAGCTAATAAACTCTTTACAGAAGAGTTTAATATTTTCATTTAAAGATCATTAAAATGAATGAATCTTTAATTGGAAAATGAATAAATAATCTTAACAGACAGAAGAAAGTCATATGGCTAATGAATGTTCAATTTTACAAATAATAACAAAATATGGGAGCATTTTTCCACCTATCCAACTGGAAAATATTTATCAATCAGTGCTGCTGAGCTAGAAACTCTGGTGGAAGCACAAATCAGTACAGAAGCAATTGTGCAGTATGTAACAATTTCTTAAACATCGTAATACCCAGGCAAGCATGTACCAATATTTTTAATAAATGTATTGAAGTAAAATTGATGCTTTAAAATAATTTATTATCAGGTATACTTCTAGGGATCTATCTTAAGAAAAAATTAAGATATGTAAAGAAAACTGCAAGTGTATGCTGTACTCATTTTTTTCAAAAATATTTATTGAACATCTACTATGCACGTGGGTCTGTTCCAGATAATAAGGATAACAGTGGAAAACAAAACATACAGATAACTCTGACCTTATATAGCCTATACTCTAGACAGACACACAAAATACCCACTCTATTCAGTAGGAAGTACACTGAAGCGGGTGAAAACAGACACTGGCAGTCACAGAAAAGTCTTCCTGTCCACTGGTTGTTGAGGTCATTGTTGTGGATAGCATTAAAGAAATACAAAAATCTTCACATTCTGTACACACTTTCTAGACTTTTCTCAAGCATCTTCCCCAGGTTTCCTGGTGCCTTGTCTTCCTGTCTTGCTCAGTCCAGGGCCTTGACGATCCAGTCCTGTGTCTGGGTCTACTTCCTAGCTCAGCTCTCCTCTCCCTCCACCCAATGTCAACAGTCAAGTGTACACTGTAGCTCTGCTTACTGGGACAGAAGGGGTTGCCCTTTCATTATCATTTAGGGTCACTCATAAGTAGGGCTGCAGTATAGAGCAGTCTGTTTTTGGTTCACACACTCATCTTTCATGCTGACTCATCTATTAACAAGGCCCATGTGTTTTCCTCCTCTTCTCAGTCGGGGGCGGGAATTTGAAAGCTCTGGTTCTGCAGCACATGGTTCCTCTGGTAAATGGCCACAGTTTGCTTGGAGAAGCTTTGGGGGGAGTTGCTTCCACATTTGTTTACTGCAGTTGTGTAGGTTTCTTCCTGAAGGGGACGCCATCTTCAAGCAGTGGGCTTGGGGTCTGAAAACTATTTTAGATCTAGAATCTGGGTGACATACCACAATTTTTTCATTGCGATACTTAGCTTCATCCCTGTCTTCATTAGCTCTTGATTTTTTTCCATGGGATTCAAGTCAAGTACACCCTAGTAGGCTGCCTGCACATCTCTATTGTCATTTGGAATACCATGGTCTATCAACCACTGATTTAAATCCTATAAGTCCAAGGCATCCTGGTTGACTCTCTGACCTTACAGTAATTGTGTCCTCCTGACTCAGTTGGCTATGTGCTGACACTGGCTCTGGGTAATCTAGAACCTATCATGCCCAGTTGCAAGTTACCATCTCCTAACATAAACCCTGGCCCACGAACGACACTAAGCTTTTCAAACATTCCATTCCACCCTAAACAATTTATGGTGTATTTCTTATGGCTAGGTGAAGAGCGTGTACCAAGCATCTTCTCAGGGAACATAATTGATGTAGTGTGCTTTCTGGTCTCAACTAATAAATTCATTCTATCATTCCCTTCTCTTAAAGTCTTCTGAACCCCTCCTCATTTCTCTGCTAAGATTGTTCTAGTTTCTAGTATTACCATCTTATTAAGTCATCATTTTTTTCAAGTGTCTGGGAGTCATCCCAACAGAAGATTAGGATTGGTTCCAAGCTGTCCTTGCCTGACATTAAATCTTGAATTACAGGAGAAACTAGCACCTGAAACTAGTGTAGGTGGATTATTTGGGAGGTATTACCATGGAATAAATGGGGAAGAATAGAGATAATGAAGCAGGTAAAGAAGATCACTAGAAGGCTGTATTAGCCAGTCCAACATGCTGTGGACAACTGGGGCTCAATCCCACTGGAATTTTGGAACACAGAAAATTTCTCAGAATTTTCTATCTAAGAATGGACACAGAGAAGCATTTATCCATTAGCTTCCATCTCCCCTTGGTTAAAGTTGTCAAAGGGATCCTGAACTCCCTCTGCTCTTGTGGATGGCACCTGAACTCTGTGCTGTGGTATTAGAGAATGTCGGGTCAGAAAGCAAAGGCACATGGCACAGATTCTTAACGTAATATGCTGTTCACGCGAAGCAAAATTAAGCCTACTAGGGAGTATTCATAGAAGTCACAGCCAGAATCAGAGTGTGTTCAGCTGAATAAAGGTCTCTCAAGGACATCCACATCCTAATCTCTGGAACCCATGAATGTTACTTAATATGGAAAAATAGACTTTATAGATGTGATTAAATTAAAACTCTTGAGGTAATCCACTGGGATTACTTGGGTGAGCCCTAAATGTAATCACAGATGTTCTTATAAGAGGGAGGCACAGAAAGATTTGACTACAGCAGAGATGTCAGAAACAGGCTTTAAAGTTGGAGGAAGTGACCACAAGCCAAAAAATATAGGCAGCCCCTACAAACTGAAAAAAGCAAGGAAATTCTCCTCCCAAAACCTCCAGTAAGAATCAGCCCTGCTAACACTTGACTTCAGCCCAGTGAAACTAATTTCAGATTTCTGATCTCTAGATCTGTGAGAGGACAAATTTTGTGTTGTATTGGACAGTTAAATCAATGGCAGTTTGTTACAGTGGCAACAGGCAATTAATACACACAGATTTACAGCAAAGACACTATCAGGTGGAGCACAGGAGACAGCTGATTCACACCTCACTAATTATACCTGAGGCACAATGTTATGCTGCTTGACTATTTCACACCCTTTATGACTTTAAGACCTGTGTTCATGATGTTTCCTTTCTCTAAAGCACTCTTTGTGCTACTATTCACAAGTTTGTCTCCTTCTGATCTTTTGGTTTAAACTTAAATATTATTTTCTTAGAGGATTTTAAAGAGCATTCAAGTTAAAGTGAATCTCCATTATTCTTTTTCTCAAAGTCTCTATTTCCCTCATGATACTTATAATTTGTTTTAATTTTACTCATGCGTTCGCCTGCTTGTTTACTGTCTGTCTCTGCCTGTCTGTAATGAAGCTTCATGAGGGAAGGACTGAGTCTGTCTTCCTCACAATCACGTCCTCACTGCCCAGAGGAGCATCCAACGAGGCACCTATGAGGCACAATTTTGAAACTGGTTGATTAAATGAGTAACTCTCTTCAACTATCATTTTTGTACTAGACATCGCTTGTTTCAGTGAAGGCCCTCTAGCTGAAGTTTGTGTATTGCCAAATTGCTGGTACTTAATACAGTGCCTGGCACAAGATAACTGCACAATAAACATTGGTTGAGTTAAAACAAAAAACAAAAAACTCATGACACTGGGAGAGATGACTCACAATGTACCTTTTGCAATATCAGTTGTATATTCACCCCAACCCCACATGTAAAAACGGAGTTTCATGAATTCATCATAAACAAAAGTAATGCAAAAAATCATGTAAACTAATTACTGTGACTTCCAAGATAAAAGTGGCTAATACCCTTTTGTTCCCCATGATGGTTTTGACAAAGTAAGGGGCTTGTCAGTAGTCAGATAGTCTTCAAAATTCAGATGGCTAAAATTAGGCTCTCTGTCATATTTATTATAAATCTGCTAGGTAAGAGTGAACTTTTTTCCTTCTTACTTACGCCTTAGATAATAAGCAATGAGACACCCATACCCTCCAACCACAGTGAGTACTAGAGAAACACCTTCCCTTTCTCTTCTCTCTCTCTCTCTCTCTCTCTCTCTCTCTCTCTCTCTCTCTCTCTCTCTTTCTCTCTCTCTTTCTCTCGTCCGCAAGGGAGAAGGAGCAGCCACTCTGACAGGGGAGGCAAGCTTCTGTCACCACCGTACTCACTGGTAAGTCCATTTTCTTTTTGACTCAGATTCCCACAGACTTGTGTTACCTGTTTTAAACTTGGGGGAAGAAAGTAGAAAGCACCATTTTGATTTCCAAACCACACCACATTCTCCAAACATGCCAGATAGTCCTGTACTTTGGGAATTACAGTAACGGCATTACTTTGATGTTTTGACCCCCAACTCGTTATCAGTTCATTGTGTTTATTCATCATGGATTTGAACTTGGAAGACAAAATAAAAGGTGTCATGAGTGGTACCCACCCACTACCCAGAGGGAAGCGTTTCCTCTTCTTCCACCATCTGACTTGATCTACATGACTATTTTTCATACTGTCCCTGTCAATTCTGAATACACACAACACACTTCTGTGCCCCAGGCCCCAGCCTGCTGTGCTGGTGTTCTGGCACAGCTCATGGCTGCTGTCTCCCCTAAATGACGTTCTCAACTTCACAGCTATTGGCTGAGATCAATTGCAACTTACTCCACATATAGCAAGTCACTTGCTCTCTCCCAGGCACTGAGCTAGATTACAGAGATGAACAAGGCAAAGCATCTCTTTAAGGGTGATCACCACCTCACTCGGAAGACTGTCAGTCATGCAAATTAAAGCTATTGGCTGAGATCAATTGCAACTTACTCCACATATAGCAAGTCACTTGCTCTCTCCCAGGCACTGAGCTAGATTACAGAGATGAACAAGGCAAAGCATCTCTTTAAGGGTGATCACCACCTCACTCGGAAGACTGTCAGTCATGCAAATTAAAGCAGAAGCATTTGTAGGAGCCATAACACAAAAGAAAAATGGGGTTATTTCTGAAGAGGATTTCAAGGAAGGCTTCCCAGGGTAGAAAATACTTGATCTGAACGTCAAGGGTTGCAGAGATTTTCAAAAGACAGAGAGAGTCAGAGAGTGAGAAGGATGTGTCACCGTGAGTCACTGCAAGGGGGTACTAAATGGCCAGGACCACTGAGGAAACAGCAAGAGAAACGACTTAGCGGCAGTAGAGAGTGAACAGAAGCACAACAGGATGGGGATTAAGGGGTGGACCAGTGTCTGTTGCAGAGGAGCTGTGTGTCCATTGAAGGGGTTCCCAGCTCCCCCCACCCCACATATTCCCTGATGTTCACCATGATGCCGGTCCTGGAAGGCTAACTGACAATCATTTGGTGGGACCCAAACATCTCATTTAAAAGACAATGGTTTTAGAAGGATAGATATTCAGATACCAAAACTGAAGACAGTCTTAAGGACTAAGCCTACAGAGTAGATGCTGTGAGGAGGCTGAAACTCCATTGGCACATGTATGGATACCAAGTTTAGTGGGTAAAAGTAATTCTCTACTCCATCCACTGGTGAAGAGGAAACGCCTGATTAAAAAAATCATCTGTCAATCGTGCTGGCTGCCCTTTTTTTATTGCTACTGTATTCCACACGTTTATGCATATTTCTTATGTCTATTTCATCTGGGCAAAGAATATTATGAGCTTCCTCATTTTAGATATGAGGAAGTTGAGTTTGGAGAGGTTCAAAGTTATACCCAAACACTCTCAACCAGTAAGTGTCAGAGCTGGAAGTCAGACTAGGCTTGTCTGATGAGTCTTTTGCCTCCAGATCATGGTGTTTCATCAGGTCTGATATGGAGATTGAACAGGTTGACCTTAATGTTGAAGGGTCCCAGGATTTGCATCTGTGTGGCTGTCTGATTAACAGCTGCACAGGTAACTTCTCTGGGTTATTGTAAGACAATAATAATAGCAACAACAATTATAACACCATATATGAAAGTGCCTTGTCAATAATCATACACAACAAAAATATAAGAGGTTTGCTGACATTTTATTTGTAGTACTCACATTATCTTGTACTATTGTTATCATCATTGTCATCATCATTTAGCATCACAACAGGCTAAAAATTATTAGCAAGGCAAACCCATCTTGGTGCTTGTATTTCCTACTTGGGACTATAAATTAAATGTGTGAGAAAACTAACCTTTACTCCTAAGGAGAGATGATTTAATGTTGAATGACACTAACCCAGGTAGAAAACATCCCCAATGAAATAGGATCTCCAGGTGTGATTTAGTGCATACGGACGTTCAAGCGGGAGAGAATCTCCCCACGATGCAATTAACTCTGAATAACATGACCAATGAATTTCTGAACTTTGATGAGCCATGGTGAGAAAAGTCCATAAAGTCTGCAGGGAGCCATTCAAGAAAAACAGTTTGCAATCAAAATATCCAGAGAGGGAGGGAGAGAACACATGGCATCTGGCAGGGAAGAATTATTTATCCAGATATTTATTCTATTCTATCTCGACACCAAACATCTGGAGAAAGCATCCAAAGTATCTCAGTCTGTGTTTGTTGTGGGGGCAGGATGGGTATGTGAGTGTGTGTGTGTGTGTGTGCAAGAGAGAGAGCATGTGAAATGGAATAAACCAAACAGACAGTTGCAGAAGAGGTGGAACAACTGAGCCAGGAGAGAGTAATTGTAGGTGCTCAGTTTTTTTTAAAACAGACAATTGTATTCAAATTCCAGCTTTGACAACTGACTGTATTCCTCAGAAATGTTCGTAAGTGTCCTAAATTCAGGTTCCTTGTGTGTGAAATGGGAATTAGTAACTGATAGTGTCGCTGTGAGGGTAGTATGTGCTAATGTATGCCAGATGCATAATAAGTAATTAATAAATCTCGTCCATTATTATAATCATTGTTGTTGTTGCTAGTCTATTGTGTGAGCGCTGCAGAAGGATAATGAAACAAAAACCAGATGGATTGGATTTTCCTCTTTTTAACCAGATATGTGCATCTCCAGCAAAAGCAGCTGGGCTAAAAAGCCATCAGGGAAGCAAAAGAGTGGGTCACATGCAAAGAACAACTTTTGAATTATTTTGCAACAAATTCTTCACAAAACATAAGGTCCTTGCTACTCAAAGTGGGATCTGCCTCACCTGGGAGATTGTTAGATGCTCACAATCACAGCTCCCACTCCAGAGCCTACTAAATGAATCTGCATTTTATCAACATCCCTCACGTGATTTGTAAACACAATAAACTTTGAGGAGCACTGAGCTGGGACATGGTCTGCATTTTTCCACAATCGTATCAAATGCCCTAATGAATGGAAAGGAAGAGTCCATTTAGCCAAGCAGCTGATCCATTCAGTCACACCTGATCAATTTATGCCCCAGCAAGTAAACAACTGAGCTGACCAGCTCAAATGGAGCAATGCCCAATGCAATCAGCCCTAAATGGGAAGCAGATGGTGTCTGTGACGGGCCATCCAAAAGTATTTTAAACAAGACCATCCTCCTTCCCCCCGATGACGTTTTCCAACCTATTAGGGGCCACAGAGGCATAGACCACTAAGTCAGACCGCTAGATGAGTAACAAGAAGGGCTGGGGTAATTTGTTCTGACTTGGAAAATGAGAGTAGCCTCTTAGAGACGGTGTAAGGTGGCCAGCAACAGACATGCAGAAGGGGAGGAAGATGCAAACAGATGGAAAGAATCCACAAAGTTTAACCACAGAAAAGTGCAGGATATGTTCAGATGTGTGAATGGGCATAATGAGAGTTAAAGCTTGAAAGATGTTTGGGCCTAGATCACAGAGGCTTGAAAGCTGAGTCAGCTGTTCCAGGGTCAACATCAAGGCAGACAGAATCCGAACATCAAGGAAGTTTGTTTTGAACAGAGAAGTGGCTTGAACATGTGGCTAGCCACAGGTGCTATCCATTATCCTGATCCTTTGCTTAAGCAACAGGACACGATCTCCCTGTGACTAAGACAATTCTACGTAACCTGGACTTGATTGGTCCGGTTTCCTGTCAGAGCCTGCTGGTCCTCACTTGGGGGAATGAGGAAAATGGGGGGGGGGTTGAGGAAAATGTCCCTCTATTGTGGAATCACCAGCCTTATTCAGTTATTTTTCTAACATTCACAATAGGCAACATGAACCCTTAAACTCACGACAGAGATGGCTAAATCTACATTAAACTGTATTCACCCTCATTTAGGAGAGCTTTGTCACTGGAAAGCAGCTGATCATTCCAGCCCTTCACGTTTCAGCCTCCCCAACACCTTGCCCTTTCATATAACCATGAAACTTACTCTTAACAAAAGAATAGAAGCAGAAACAGTGTGTCCATGCCCAGGCCAAGGCTTTGAAAAAAATGGCCTTCACTTTTTCTCCCACCCACCAACTTGATGCGGATAATGGCAAGACCATGGGGGATGTTAGAGCTGGGGCCCCAAATTGCCATGTGAAGCAAAGCCAAGCACAGCCAGGAACAA
Source organism: Carlito syrichta (assembly GCF_000164805.1). Taxonomy (NCBI): domain Eukaryota; kingdom Metazoa; phylum Chordata; class Mammalia; order Primates; family Tarsiidae; genus Carlito; species Carlito syrichta. The sequence continues at coordinate 37,892 of NW_007245653.1, read as the reverse complement.
GATATAAGCTTCTATTGTATTTAAGCCATTGTATGTTTTGGGGTCTATATGTTACAGCAGCTAGCATTGCCCTAATATAGACTTCATAGGAGCGACTGCTAGAAGCAAAGGAGAGAAGGATGAGAACGTGCTTTATAAATTATAATATTCTGAAAAACATGTTTGCCTTCACTGAACATTTGACAAATGTCTATGAAGTAGCTATTAACATAACAAGCATATAGTTGGTACTGAAAAATCAGTGATAAACAACACAGACTGGTATCTAGTCACTAACTTGCACTGAGTGAAGCTCAAGAATCATGCCATGCTATCTTTCAGCAGACAAAATATTGCATCCTATCCTCTTTGTCCATCCAACGAGTCAAAAGCCACGCTAAATTAGACCACGCCCTTCGAATGACTTTTGCCAAATTTCTTCATATTTACCTTTAAATGCATAGCTTGCTTTGTTCCACAAAGGATTTAAGATGGTTTAGGAGATAGCTTCATTTAAAAATGAAAATGAAAGAAGAAAGTTATGATAGGGTCGGCATATGAAATGGAGTCATGAATATAGCTAAAATGTGCAGTCACTAATGCCTTACACACTTGCCACAACTTTAGATGTGAGCTTCCCAAAAGCTGAGTCAAAATGGAATATTCTTTCACTGTTATAATATCTGTAATTAACTCTTTAGTACCTGTATTTCCCATAGACTGGAAGCTCCATGGCGAATAAAGGCTGTCTGTACTTATTCTTATACCCATGTGACCTAGCATAATTCCTGGTCGGTAGGAGGTTCCCGATAAGCACATCCATAAGGTACAAGCAGTGCAGCCTGAGGTTCAATTACTCTTAGCAACTGAGACAAAGAAGCATGGACCTCCAGGTCTTCAGAAGTATGTGCCAACATGCTGGGATGGTCAATATCCTCATCATATGTCTACAGTGGACTCATTGGCGAGCGGCCTGTGACTGGTCTTTGTTACCTAAACCCCATGTGCTGATGGCATCAGTTCAAACACAATACATACAAAGCACATCCTGAAGGGATCTAATATCCTGTGGTCCCAAATCTCAATCTCTTCCAGTCTGATGTGATACGGGGGAGGACTGTTAACTACCTGGAAGGAACACAAGGACCACAGAACTTGTTAACAATCCCCGCCTTCACACTGTCTCCCTTGTAGTGCTTTAGATCCCATCAATGAGGCAGCATTGGCTTATATAGGCTAGGAGAAGTCATTTTCTGACCCCAGCATCTGCATTTCCCAAGGGGAAAATTAAATGCTACTGTACTGTCACTCAGAGGCTCCCATAGAAAGATGGAGTAAGCTGAATCAAAGTGCAGTATAAACGTCCCTTTTGCTGTGAAATTAGAGATGTCACTCCTTCATGTTCACTGGATTTTTAGGACTGATCTGTTCCCTTTTTTTGCTTTAGTCCTTGCTTCCAAGCCTGAATTGGCAAAGTTAGCAGCAGAGTTCCAGCTAGTTAGAAAGAACAGAAGATGTCCAGTCTCCCAGATTGCAAGACTTAAAGAGCCAGCAGGGATATTAGAGAGAGGACTGTGCGTGGGATTAAGGCACTAGAGGTGGAGGGAGATTTATAGGTCCCGGCCCCATGTGCAAATAGCACACCATTCCCAATGGGGTTCCAAAGAACACACATCAGGGTACATAAACTGCGCTGGTGTGAGCAGGAACCAGTGAACTCATTATACAACTCCTAGGCACTATGTGCACTGACCACATCAAATTCAGTATGATGGCGCCCCCTGGAGTTGTGCTGTGCATCCATCCTGCAGGACTGAGTGTAAAAGGGCTCACTGACAATAGTAATAAGAAGAACCACATTTACTGAGAGTTTAGGGTGTGCCAGGCATTGTGCTAAGAACTTTAAAAGTATTCGCTCATCTAGTTCTCACAACTTTGTAAGGAAGCACTCTTGTTATCCCCATTTTAAAGGGGAAACTGAGACGTAAAGAGGTTCGGTGATTTACTCAAAACCATTCCATTAGTAAATGGTGAAACCAGATTTTGAACCCAAAGAGTCTGACTTCAGAGTTCATGCTCTTCCGCACTCTAATATGTTGCCTTCTGACAATGTTGATATGAAGCAGATTTAAAAATTCACTCTTGGAGATGTTATGCACAATAGCTTTCAAATTCTGGCCTAGCAACTGAGAACTCATCACTAAATCTCCCTCGCTGATTCTAGTACCTTGCCTGAGAGGACATCTCCATATTCTGGTGTCAAGGCAGATAGGAACCCTCCAAAAACTTGTCCCCAGAGAGGCACTGACAAAGGCAGAGATGGCCCCGTGAATTGTTCCCAGTGCAGCAGGGTGATCGCAACCTCGAACAAAAAGTTGGACAGCAGAGACTGGGGCATGTATAAAGCCCCATCCGCTAAATTCTGTCTTCTGATGCAGGCCGATACCTCCCATTCTCCTTGTGACAGAATATCCAAGATGGAGCTGTCAGTGCAGAACAGCCCCTTGCCCAGCAGCAGTGTCTTCTGTGTCCATGAGACACCTGTCTGCAATGTGAAGAAGGCATGAGCTTCTCTGCAGAAAGAAGACGCACCAAGTGACATGTTTGCATCAAGCAGTCCAGGCGTCCCTGGCCCCTTTCTACTCTCTGATACAAATTGGCCAGGAAGAATGCAGCTTAATCTGGTTCACCTTGTTGTCAGTTTTGTGTTTGTTTGTTTCCTTTGACTGCTTTATTCTAAGTCACCTTGTTCTTAAATTTTCATTTCAATCTTCTAAATGTTGATTTAACTTTTTAGTCTATTTGGGGCCTGACTTCATTTTATGGTCTTCCTTCTTCCTTCCCTTCCTCCCTCTCTTTCCTTCCTTCCTTCCTTCCTCCCTGCTTCCTTCTTTTCCTCTCTCTCTTCTTTCCTTCCCTTTCTATATATCCTCTTCTTTTTCCTCCTCCTCTTAATTCTTCTCTCTCTTTCTCAATTCTTCTCTCTCTCTCTCTCTCTCTCTAGCCCCTCTTCCTTCTTTTTCCTTTTCTTCTCTCTCATTCTTCCCTCTTCCCTTGATTTTTTTTCTCCAGATACCAAGAGCTCTGCTGACTGAACTGGGTTTGAGATGACTCGCTTCATTGTACAAGAGCTCTGCACATACAAACAAGAGCAGACAAGCAAATACTGAACACAATCATCAATCTCCAGCTTCATTTCCTCTGGCACACACCCCTCTGGGCACAAGTCACATAAGCACTCTTCAGGGTCCTGACACATGCTTTGTCTCACCCTGAGGATCCCACCTGGGTTGACCCGCCACCTCGAGAAAGACCTGTTGAGAGGCAGCAGAGAGGGACACTATAACTAGATTGATACTTTGTCACCACTCTCCAGTCACCTATATCGGCTCCTCTCCTCAAAGGCTCCTATTTCATGTCTGTGGCTGACACGAAATTTTACAGAAATAAAAGGCAAGGCTCCCTTTAGCTAAGCTGTTTTGTTAACATAGAGCTATTATTTTTAACTGTCATAGATTCTATTTCTAAAGTTTTTCATGACTTATTTTTATTTTGCTTACAATATTGAATATTTGTCCAGACAACTTTAGTTTATTTAGGAATGAAAAACATTTCCTATATTTTATGTCTCCTAAAGGTTTTTTTTCTTTTCTTTTCTTTTGGCCATGCACAGTCAAATCCTATTGGAGGCTTTCCCATCTTTTGTCTCTGAAGCATTTTTCCCCACTCAAGAGGCTAAGTAAGTGAAATAGTCAAAGCATAACTCTGGAACAATGAATACCTGGCAAAGCCTCACATTCTGTAGCAGGTCTCCATTTGTCTTCTTGGGATTTAGAAAACTTTCTAATTGTTGTCCTCTCTGGACCCTGATATAGCCATTTTAAGGGTATATTGTACAACATGTTTTTTCTTTACCTGAGTGAGGGAAAAAGACCCTGAGGAGAGGGTAGTTTGTTAATGAAGTCTGAGGAAAGAGAAGACAAAAAAGAGATGTAAGTGGGTGGTGATAATAAAGTTGATGGGAGAAAGAAAAACAGAGACAGAGAGAGAGACAGGGAGGGAGGGAGGGAGGGAGGGAATGAGAATGAATATGAAAGTTTCAGGAAGTTCCAATCCAAGTAGATACATGTTTGGCTCTTGTTGTAATTGTTATAAAGTTCTGTTGTTGTTGTTGCTTAACTTCTAAATTTTTTATTTTAAAATTGTAGGGTACAATTCAAGGTTAGGCATAGAAATATTCATTATGAAGATACCCTTGTTGATGAGGTGTGCCCCCCTTTCCCCAGACACATTCCCACTACTGCCAGTCCCAGCTCCCTTCCCCCCTCCCCCAAAGTTTCCAGTTACTGTCCATCCTTTTCTTATAGTATTACAATATTTGTTCAAGGTCCACTTATGAGTGAGAACATGTGATACTCAGTTCGTTGATTCTGTGAAAGATCACTCAGTATTATAGTCTCTAAGTCCATCCAGGTTGCCGCAAAGTTCATGATTTTGTTCTTTATGGCTGCGTAATATTCCATTGTGTATGAGTACCAAATTTTTTTATCCAGTCCTCTTTTGATGGGCAAAACCGTTGGTTTCATGTTCTTGCTATTGTGAACAATGCTGCGATAAACATGCGTGTGCAGGTATCTTTTTTATGGAGTGATTTGAGTTCTTCCAGATATATTCCTAGCAGGGAGATTGCGAGTTCATATGGAAGGTCAATTTTTAGAACTTTTAGGAACTGCCACACTGTTTTTTCACAGAGGTTGTACTAGTTAACACTCCCATCAACAGTGTAGAAGTGTTCCCTTTTCCTCAGATCCTCTCCAGCATCTGTTATTTTTTTATTTATTGATGATGGCCTACCTGGCTGGAGTTAGGTGGTATCTCGGCATAGTTTTTATTTGCATTTCTTTGATGACAAATAAGACTGAACATTTTTTCATGTATCTGTTGGCTGCTCATATGTCTTCTTTTGAGAACTGTCTTTTTGCCTACTTTGTAATGGGTCTGTTTGTTCTTTTCTTTACAACACGTTTGATCCTTGTAGATCCTAGATGTTAGACCTTTGTCAGACATGGAGTTGGCAAATTTTTTTTTTTTTGAGTTGGAGTCTCACTCTGGGCTCCGGCGATCCTTCCGCCTCAGCCTTCCAAGTAGCCAGAATTACAGGCACGCGCTACCACGCCCGGCTAATTTTTTGATTTATTGTAGAGATGAGGTCTCGCCTGCCCAGGCGGGTCTCGAACCCGTGGGCTCAGGCAATCCACTCACCTCAGCCTCCCAAAGGCACGGGATTACAGGCTGAGCCACCGAGTCCGGCAGCAAATATCTTCTCCTATTCTGTGAGCTGTCTCCCTGCTCTCTTGATGGTTTCTTTGGCTTTGCAGAAGCTTGCCAGTTTGAGGTCCCACTTGTCTATTTTATCTCTTAAGGCATGGGCATTTTGGATTTTGATCAGGAACTGGTTGCCAATTTCCATAAGAGTGTCTCCTGTATTTTCTAAGGTTCTTATAGTTTGAGGTTTAACATTTAGGTCTCCGATCCATTTAGAGTTGAGTTTGGTGTATGGGGATAGGTAGGAGTCCTGTTTCAATCTTCTGCATGTGGTCAGCTAGTTTTCCCAGCACCATTTACTGAATAGGTTCTCGTCTGCCCAGTGGAGTTGGTGGTGGAGCCTTCGTCCAAGATGAATTGGTTGAGAAATTGAGGTTTTGCTTCTGGAATCTCAATTCTATTCCACTGGTCTATATGCCTGTTCTTGTACCAATACCAGGCTGTTTTGA